>NW_023269694.1:0-238457 GCF_004353265.1 Vitis riparia | reverse complement strand
TAATAAAAGAGAAAACAAAATGAGTAGGTAAGGTAGAGCAAAGCTCTGTGTATTACTTTTTGAAAAAAACTATACAAAGTGCCGTCTCTCAGAAAAACTCCCGAGCCTTTATATATTACAAAAAGATATTTCTAGAGAGGCTGTTTACCCTTCTTCTAACTTCCTAACTAAGAAAACCTATGATTGGTGGATTACAAGGAGAAAATAGGGATTTATACAAAAATATCTGAAGATAAAAAATCTAACAGAGTCGGTCGCAAATATCTGAGATTACACAGGTGGATTTCGCAAGTTGAAAACATGACTTGCGAAAATTTCGTAAGTTGCGAAATTGTCCTTCAGCTTGGTGCAGTTGTCTTCTAATGGCCATAACTTCTTTGTTTCAGCTCCGATTTGCACACCGTTTGAAGATTTGGACTCCTGACTTCTCGAGCTTCAAAAAGCTATATAGTATGTATAAAATGGATTGCATAAAATGCTCTAAATGTGTCCTATAGCTGCTCTCCTTGGTTCATGTTAGATTCTTCTCTCTGTTTTTCCTCCTTGCATCCTCGTTTGGTTTTGGAAAAGGGTTATGAAGCTCCAAAGCTTAGTTTCTTTATGAATTTGAGCTTCAACTTGGTTTTCTATGAACTATACAAAGATCTTCCTCATTATTGGATTGTTTTGGTGTTCAAAAAGCTATCAAAAACACCAAAACTTAACATAATTTGATTAGAAATGATTGCAAGGGTCCTTAATATGCCAATTGAGTTTAAAGGTAATAACTACTACTCAAAAGTGTTTAAAAGAGTTAATTACAAGCTATAATACAACACTTTTTGAGTATTAATCAACGACCTATAGAAGCTCATGTATTGGATCATCCTGAGCTATTCATAGTATCTAAAAACCTGAGCTAATGACCCAAAGTAATTCATGTCAACCACATCCTTGATATTTTCATAATATTTATAGCCCTGAGTTGTTCATAGTATTTAGACACCTAAGCTCATGACCTGAAGTCTTTCATGGAATCGACAACCCTTAGATGTTCATAGCATCTAAGGCTCTCAGCTCACGACCTAGAGTCATTCAATTGAACCATAGCCCCTGTTCATAGTATCAAGAGCCTTGACCTCATGACCCAAAGTCGTTCATGTCAACCATATGTCAGAGTTGTTCATAGCACTTAGACTCCTGATCTCACGACCTAGAGTAGCTCATGTCATCCATGACCTTAAGTTATTCATAGCATCTAGAGCCCTGAGCTCATGACCCGAAGTCATTCATGTCAACCATAGCACTGAGTTGTTCATAGTATCTAGAGCCCTTTTCTCATGACTCTGAGTCATTCATGTCATCCACAACCCTTAGTTGTTCATAGCATCTAGAACCCTTAGCTTAGGACCCAGAGTCTTTGGTGTCATCAACAACCCTAAGTTGTACATACTATCTAGAGCCCTAAGCTCACGACCTAGAGTAGCTCATGTCATCCATAACCCTGAGTTGTTCATAAAATCTAGAGCCCTATGATCACGACCTTGAGTTGTTCATGTCAACCACAATAGAGAGTTATTCATAGCATCCAGAGCTTGAGCTCACAACCTAGAGTAGCTCAAGTCATCCACATCTTTGAGCTGCTCAAAGCATTTAGAACCCTGAGCTCTCGACCCGAAGTCATTCATGTCAACCATAGCTCTAAGTTGTTCATAGTATCATCGGCCTTGAGCTCACAACCCGGAGTCATTCATGTCAACCATAACCCATAGTTGTTCATAGCATTTAGAGCCCTAAGCTCACGACCCAGATGTTCTCATGTCATCTATAGCCCTGAGCTTTTCATAGTATCTTAAACATTGAGCTCACAGGATCCTAAGTCATTCATATCATCCATAACTCAGAGATGCTTATAACATTTAGAGTCCAAAGCTCATGACCTAAAATCGTTCATGTCAACCACAACCTTGAGGTATTCATAGTATCTTGAGCCATGAGCTCACAACCCAGAGTCGTTCATGTTATCCATAGCTCTGAACTCATGAAATAGAGTCATTCATATCATCAATAGCCCTGAGTTGCTCATAGCATCTAAAGGCTTAAGCTCACGGGATCCCTAGTTGTTAATATCATCCACAATGTTGAGTTGTTCAAAGCATCCATATCCTTGAGCTCACGACCTGGAGTGGCACATACCATCCATAGGCTTGAGTTGTTCATAGCATTTGGAGCCCTAAGCACACTACTCAGAGTTGTTCATGTCATCCACAACCCTAAGCTATTCATAGCACTTAGACCCCTAAGCCCACGACCCTAAATTATTCATGTCATCATAAGCCTTGGGATATTCATAACACCTAGTGTTGTGAGCTCACGACCCGAAATCGTTATGTTATCCATAGCCCTCAACTATTAATAGAAATTAGAGCCATAAGCTCATGACCAAGAATCTTTCATATTATCCATAGCTCTTAGTTGTTCATAGTATCTTGTGGCCTAAGCTCACGGGATCCCGAGTCATTCATATCATCTACAACTCTGAGCTATTCATAGCATCCAGAGCCTTAAGCTCACAACTTGAAGTCGTTTATGTCAACCACAACCTTGAGTTGCTTATAGCATCTTAAGTTGTGAGCCCACAACTCAGAGTCATTCATGTCATCTACCACCCTTAGCTCGTGATGCAGAATCATTCATATCATCCATAGCCCTAAGTTGTTCATAGCATTAAGAGGCCTTGGCTCATGGGATATCAAGTCATTCATATCATTCACAAAGCTTAGTTATTCAAAGCAACCATAGCCTTGAACTCATGACCCAAAGTGGCACATATCATCCATAGCCTTGAGTTGTTCATAGCATCTAGAGCCATAAGCACACGACTTAGAGTCGTTCATGTCATCAATAACCCTAAGTTGTTCATAGCATTTAGACCTCTAAACCCACAACCCAAAATCTTTCATGTCATCTATAACCCTAAGCTTTTCATAAAATCTAGAGCCTTGAGATCATGACCCGGAGTGATTCATGTCATCCCTAACCCTGACTTTTCATAACATCTGAAGCCTTGAGCTCATGACCCAGATTCGGTCATGTCCACCACAACCTTAAGTTGTTATAGCATCTAGAGCCCAGAGCACACCACTCAAAGTTGTTCATGTCATCCATAGCCTTGAGCTATTCATAACATCTAGAGCCCTAAACTCCAAACCTGAAGCAATTCATGTCATTCACAACCCTGAGTTGTTCATAGCAACTAGTGCCCTAAGCTCACAACTCGAAGTCGTTCATGTAATCCACAACCTTGAGTTGTTCAGAACATCTAGAGCCCTGAGCTCATGACCCGAAGTCATTGATACCCACCATAGCCTTGATCTGTTCATAACATTTAGAGCCCTGAGCAGACGACCTTGAGTCATTCATGTCATCAACAACCCTGAGTTGTTCATAGCATCTAGAACCCTAAGCCCACAACCCAAAGTTGTTCATGTCATATATAGCCCTGAGCTATTCATAACATCTTGAGCCTTAAGCTCATGACCTAAAGTCGTTCATGTCATCCATAGCTCCAAGCTATTTATAACAATTAGAAACATAGGCTCATGACCAAGAATCATTAATATCATCCTCAGCCATGAATTGTTCATAGCATCTTGAGGCTTGAGCTTAAAACATCCCAAGTTGCTCATATCATCCACAACTTTGAGCTACATGAACAATCCCACTGAAAGACACATGAAAGCGTATATAAAATTTTACAGTACCTTAAAAAGAGCCCGAGTAAAGGACTCTACTTCAAGAAAACCTTAAGTAGGGAAGTTGAGGTATTCACAGATGCTGATTACGTAGGATCCTTGATAGATCGGAGGTCAACTATTGGGTATTGTTCCTATGTGTGGGGAAACTTGGTGACTTGGAGAAGCAAGAAGCAGTCCGTAGTGGCGAGAAGTAGTGCAAAGGCAGAATTCAGGGCAATGGCTCATGGGATATGTGAAGGAATGTGGCTCCAAAGAATACTCAAGGAACTTGGAATTATATCAAACTCCACTATGATAGTTTTGTGTGATAACAAGGCTACCATAAGTATTGCAAAGAATCCAGTTCAACACGATCGAACCAAGCACGTGGAGATAGACCGTCACTTCATCAAGGAGAAACTTGAAGGGGGAACAATCAGACTTATGTATATTCCTTCAAGTCGTCAAATAGCAGACATTCTGACAAAGGCACTTCCAAATGCCACCTACGAAAACATGAAAAGCAAGTTGGGAATGCTAGACATCTACTACCCAACTTGAAGGGGAGTGTGGAAATATGGGATTATGATTTGTAATTAATTGACAAGATTAGAGGGATTGTGTTAGGATATTTTCTATTTTTATGGATGAGAGAATCTCTCCAAATTAGTTATTATTTCCTTAGAGATAGTGATTGTGCATATTATATAGCTTAGATTAGGAATCACACTTGTATATATATAGGTCACTTTGTATTCAGTTTTGACACAGAAAAAAGAAGAATATTTTCTTCAGATTACAAACACTAATTCATGGGAAGCTTGCATGTAGCAAATAGTAGGTCATAGACCCGAGTTGTATCTCATTGTAATTTCATAGGAGATTGTAGTATAGTTGACTCTTTGTAGCAAAATGTTGAGTCAATTTCAGAATTAAATTCTAAGGAGCCAATATTTTCCTATGAGTCTCAATGGTCTCCCTTCAAGCTTTTGATTCATGGTGACACAGTTTTGAGGGCATATTTGGGTTTCTATATACATGCACAACGCCATTTTGGTTAAAGTGAAAGGTTGCACTCAATCATATGAATGGTTTTTCTAGACGATGATAATTAATTAATTAGAACTCAATAAGGATAATAAACTTTTGGATTCAAGGATTTAAGTCAAATTGGGCTCAAGTCACTAAAGCCCACAAAGAAGCCTCTCTTAGGAGTTTAGGGCTTCAGTTTTGTACTCTTCACTTTGAGATTCCAGAGAGAAACCCTAACCCTCCCTTCTAGAGAGAAGACCACCTTTCTCTAGTGCCTGGGTCTGTTAGAGAGAGTAATCAAACGAAAGGTTGTTTGGTTTGCGAGAGGCTTGCGATTCATTCTACACGACTTCATTGAACTGGAATAGATTTGGGAACATCTAAATCATTCTCTCCATATTTATTTTATTTATGGTTTTATTGTCATGTTTTTCTACTATGATTAGATGTAAAGAGCCCTAGGACTAGTACCATGCACCCTAAGCGATTCAGGGCTAGGAATAGAGAGATCCAAAGATTCCCAACACATACTTGTCATAACTAACATTAGAGGACAATCATCTATAAACAAATTAGAGAGTTTGTCTTTAATATTAATGGTGATATTGCATCAAGTATGGTTTTCTTCTAGCATCTTTAGAGGATTTTAAAGGAGGATTGATTAAGAGTTTTTAAGAGGCTCCATGAGAATTGAGTTATTAATCATAATATTAAAACTAATCATTTTAGCTATAGCTCCAAAAAAGAAAGCTCCATCCACATTAGAAATTTAAGACTCATTAGTCTTATTACTCATTTATATAATATCATTGCTAAGGTCTCATGAAAGAGGTTTTAAGAGGCCTGACAAGAGACAATTTCCTTGGTAGCTATTGAACTCTTAAATGAAAAAAATTAACTGTTAAAGAAAAAGGATAGTTTCCAAGGTTTACTTAAAAAATACTTTATAACCATGTGGATTTGAATTGTTTAGATCATGTCATTACTGGGGAGAAGTTTGAGATCAAATGGAGACATGGATGAGGGTAGCTTGACTAGGTTATTTTTGTCATTTTTATCAATTAAGAAGCCAAAAGGTGAATTTAAGGTTGATAGAAATAAGAGGCAAGAGGAACCATGTATTCATTCTTATTCACTGTGGTAAGTGATGTCATGTGCAAGATAATCAGCAAAAAAAAAGGGAATTTAAGTATGGTAGGCACTATTCTACATGGGTTCATCCATGGGAGTTAGGTGTGTATGTGTCTAATTGTCCAATCCTTCAAATAGGACCCAACTCAAAAGGATTTCAATAGCATGTTAGTGAACTTGGACATGGAGTATCCTTAACTTTAACCGCTCATGGAATTAATAGTAGCATCATATGCATTATTTAAATTGAACGAGAGAATGATTCAATTAATATTTCTTTACTATTCATATTTTTATTAATTATTAACTTTGATTCGGTCCAAAACACCATGTCTTCCACATCTCTGCGCACTCTCTTCCCATTCAGCCACTCCAAGAAGGTTTCCGCATCTTGCACCTCCCAATCATTGAAGGCTCTTGAGAAACAAGGGTTCCAACCCCCCTTCCCTTCTCAAACCCCCCCCCCCCCCCCCCCCCCCCCCCTAAGCCAAGGGGTCCCAAATATCCGCCACCCACGCATCCTTATCATCAATTAAAGCAAACAGGAAAGGGAAGGACACACACAAAGGAGAATCCCCGCACCATCTATCCCTCCAAAATCTCTTCCTCCGCCGGTTGCCTACAAGGAAGGAAATCCTAGAACCCACAAAGTCCCATTCCATCCTTAACCATTTCCATAACCCAACACCATGCGCCTCTCTCACTTCTCGAGAACACCATCCCCCTCTTCCCCATACTTCCTTTTAATCACTTGATTCCACAAGGCCTCTCTCTCATTTGCGAAACGCCAATTCGATTTACAAAGAATAGCCTTATTGAGATTGGAAAGACATTTGACCCCCACACCCCCTTTCTTCTTACTTAAGCACTGGTACTCCCATCTTACCAAATGAGGCTTTTGCTCCAAATTTCCACCTCCCCAAAGGAAATCCCTTTGAATTTGCTTTAGTCTTTGTCTAACTGAGCTTGACATGCGCAACAAGGACATAAAATAAATGGGTAAATTTGACAATGTGCTTCGGATTAGGGTCTCCTTCCCTCATTTGGATATGTATTGTCTCTTCCACATAGCCAACCTTCTAAGGAACCGCTCTTCCACTCTATCCAAAACTATCACTGATTTAAACGGTGCACCCAAAAGAAGGCCCAAATAAGTGGATGGTAGACTACCCACTCTACAACTAAAATCCAAAGCAACATCATCAATATTTTCCACCCTACCTACTGAAATTAATTCACTCTTTTCCAAGTTTACTCTCAAACCCAACACGACCTCAAACCACATAAGCAACTAACTAAGATAGGTCAATTGATCTTGGGAAGCTTGGAAAAACACTAAGGTATCGTCAACAAACAACAAATGGGAAATCTGAACCCCTTCTTCACTCCTACCCTTCACCCTACAACCCAACAAAAAACCTCCATCCATTGCCCTCTTAATGAAACAACTAAACACCTCCATAGCAATCACAAATAAATAAGGCGAAAATGGATCCCCTGCCTCAAACCCCTTGAGCTTTGAAAGAAACCCGTACAGGTGTCATTAACCAACATAGAGAAACTTGTAATGGAGATGCTGATTCGTGCCCAGTTGGGTATTTTAATAAAAAAATATTTATAAATCCTATGACCTCATACTAGCGTAGCAAAGCTACTATAGTATAGCAGCTCTAGGGTCAAACTCTGGGATGGGTTTTCACTCTACTAGTGATAGACTCAAGATTAGAAATTGATTATGATGATTTCCTTTGTCAAAAACTTAAAGTTTAAAAGAAAATAAAATTTGTTTTGAAAGTCGTGTTTAAAACTAAACTAACATAGAACTAGGTAAAAATGGAAGAAAGAAAGTCTCCTAGAGCTAAAGGTTGCTAGGGTCAAATTCAGAATGCAAAGTGGGAAATTCTGGATTTTTCTCCTCGTATTGGGGACAACAACATAAAGGATGGTTGTTTCCCGAACCGGTATAGGTTTAACAATAAAGATTTAATCCATAAAAAGTCAATAGAAATGGTAGTCTATTTCCATTAATGGCTTTAGACACTATGGGTCTTCACCTTGAGCCACTTTCCAATGGCTCGTACATGATAACTAATGGTCTTATGTGGATCTAGCAATAAGTATCCACAGAGACCTAAAAGCTTATCATGTATTGGCCATTCAAAGTGATTCTAAGGGATTTAAAGCAAAACTTTAGATTTAAAAGCCATTTATAAACTCCAACTACCTGTATTTAATGCACGAGAGTTTTCCACTTTTGCATCTGGACTTTTCACCTAGCTTCCTTCACTCCAAGAAACCAAAGGTTTAGCCTCCCATCCTCTGGGAAAACATCCTCAAAGGTTGTTTGGCTTCCAAGAAAAAAAAATTAGAAAAGAAAAAAAGAAAGCAAAAAGAACTATATATTTCTCCTTCCAAAACTATACAAAAGTTGGTCTCCTGGAACAAGCTCCTCCAAGAGAGTTTTTTTTTTAAGTGTTTACAAGAAAGTTTATATAGGAAGCTAATTTACCCTTCCTTGAATACTTCCTAGCTAAGGAATTACATGAGTGGCTGAATACAAGGAGAAAATGGAGATTTAGACACAAAATATCAGAAAAAAAAGAGTCAATGCACAAATATCCCAGTTTCGCACGTTGCATGGTGACTTGCGATAATCTAGCAAGTTGATTTCACAAGTTGAAAAATCACTTTCGCATGCTGGGCTTCACCGCGATTGCACAGCTGCCATCCACTTTAAATTTCGCACGTTGAAGTTCCAATTTCGCAAGGTGAGAAATTGTCCCTCAGCTTGATGCAGTTGTCTTCCAAAGGTCATATCTTCCTCATTTCAGCTCCAAATCGTACACGGTTTGAAGCGTTGGATTCTTGACTTCCTGAGATTTGAAATGGTATATAGCATGTAGAAAATGGACTTCGGAAAGTGCTCCAAAAGTGCGAAGGAAGACTGCATTTGCTGTCCTCTATTTTCTTCACTCTGTTTTCCTCTCTCCTTTGCTCTTTCCTTGCATACTTTGAACGACTAAGGTAAAGGACTATGAGGCTCCAAATCTTGGTTTCTTCATGAATTTGAGCTTCCAAAAGCTCTGCCATGAACTATATACAGCTCTCCCTCATTCTTAAATTGCTTTGGTGAGCAAAAAGCTATCAAAAACACAAAAACTTAACACAATTTGATTAGAAACGATTGCAAGGGTCCTTAACATGTCAATTGAGTTAAAAGGTAATAATTACTACTCAAGAGTGTTTAAAAGAGTTAATTACAAGCTACAAAATAGCACTTTTTGAGTAGTAATCACTCCCCCCAACCGACATATTGCTAGTCCCTTAGCAATGAAGGAGAGAAAAAATAAAAATAAAAGTAATAAATTTACAAAATCATGCTAATCACTCCAAAAAATGTTTAAGTGGCATGACTGATCAAACTCTCACATGGAACATGAAAGAAATAAAACTCAAACTTCAATAGGAGCTATCAAATAATTTGCCTAGTCACAATTCATAAAGAGTGGGCATTATGCAAATTTAAGCTTCAAAATAATTTCCACTCCCAAAGGTCCAATCCTTACTCTTCCACAAAAATCTATGTGTTATTTATTAGTTTCCGATATAGTATGTCAAACTAATCTCTCCCCTCAACCTAGTTCTTTTCAAAGCTTAGCAAACTAATCAACCTCCAATAGGCTAAGAACGCACCTCTTTTCTTTCACAATTTTTTCTTGTAGGAGTGCAAAGCTTAAAGGCATTCTTTTCTAATTTGTCCATGTAACGGGGGTCCATCGATGACTCCCAACCAATCAAGTTTAGGGCATCAAGCTTTAAGGATTTTTCAACCACTAACTCCTCGGATTTCACCCGGACTTTTGAGAATGAATTTTTAATACCCAAGCACCTACAATATGTTAAACTCCACCTATTCACCCATGTAACGAGCATTGAGGTCGGTGACTCCCAACCATTGAAGGCTTAGGGCACCAGGTTTTAAAGATTTTCCCAATATACCCCTCAGACCTTGCTCGGGTTTCAAGGCAAGTAAAACATTTTTCTTTTTCTTTCTTTTTCCAAAGGCTCATTGGCCTTTTATAAGGTGTCTCAACACTATTAAAATGAGGTCAAAGGTACCAAGTCTAAATTTTCCTAAGTCAAGGGGTTTTCATCTTATAAACGGAACCTAGTGTGCACAGTGTGTGAATAGCTTAAAGTGGAAGAACTAAGGTTGAAATCAATAGAAGTTTCAACAATTCATCAACTTTAATAAACATAATACAAACTCTAAGTCAAGTAAAAAGAACAAAAAATTCAATTTCTCCCATTTCATTTTGAAAATTTTTCTTTAATAGCCATGGAGAGTAGAATAAAAGCTTTAAAAAATTTTAAAAGTTAAGCAAAAAGCAACTAAATTACCAAAATAACTTAGCATCAATAACAAAACTTCCTTCCTCAACTCTCCCCTCAACTAAGTTGAACATTGTCCTCAATGTTTGAAGAGCAATTAGGAAATCAAGGGGAGGAAGTGGTACCTCTTGAGTGATACAGAGTCTGAGTCGTATAGGAGAAACCACATGTTTCAAAGACAAAAGAGTAATGAGAAAAGGGAATATAGTAAAAAATGATATATATATATATATATATATGTATTACTTAGAAAAGAAATACAATATGCATGATGTTCAAGTAATACAACCAATCCCAGTATATAATACATAAAAAAGATGGGATTCACAAGTCTAATATAAAAAGTAAGTAAAACAAAATAACATAAAGAGATCAGATAGTAGTGGGATCATGTGATGGCTCTGCTCTAATCTCCTCATTTGATATGGGCTGTTCAGCTGGTATGGTCCCCTCATCTGGCACTGGAGGCTCGGATGGTCCAGACCTATCATGCCCAGGAAGTGTCTACATACTCAGATGCTGCTGGATCTGATGAAGGATCATGGTATTCTGGGTTTGAGTGGCAATGATCTAATCCTGGTGTGCACGAATAGTGCCCCATCTGTTGGAAACGAGAATCCTGAGCGGTGCTCAGTGTCTACAATGAGTGCACTAAGCCTCTGAATTCCGTAAGAGAAACGGTGACAGTGGGCTCAGATGAAGGAGGAGGTGCTGAGGTAGCTAGCACGACTGGTGGAACGTCCTGAGTGATAGGAGAAGCAGGAAGTGTAGCCTTAGGCATGTGCACTGAGGTGTGTGTTGCAGGGGCAGGAGGTGCTATGTTAGTGAGAATCTCATCCTATTAGGCCTGGGATGGCTGCTCATCTTGGTGTAGATCTGGAGGTGGAGGCACATCTGGGGCTCCCTGAGGTGCAAAGTAGGCTGCCAAGTGATGCCATTTGTCGAGAGAAAAGTCCTCTCGGCAATGGCGGCGCCTCTCAAGGTGGGGCTCTGCAAGATAGCCCAAGTGCTCTAAAATCTGGCATAGGAGCCTCGAAAACAATAACGGAATGGCATCTGCTCTCTGAAGCTTCCTCTGATGGACTTTCTCTTCAAAGTGAAGAAGAGAAGTCATAATCAAGTGATGAGTAACAATAACGCAGGAGCACCTTCCTCTGAACTTTATTGGAAGCTCTCTCCTTGTCAACATTGAGGCTGTGGAAGTCCCCTTGGACAAGATATGAACCATGTCCCTTGGAGAGAATGGGGACCATTCCCTGAAGTCTGCCTAACTCATAGGCTCATAAGGTATATGGAGGGCCTCAGCAATGTGGCGAGCTCCAATAATACCCTGGCGTCCATCTATGGTAAAATAGATGAGAGTAGGATTCCGGACGCCTCGAGTTGTCCTAGATTGATAAAAGTCTAGAACTACTCTGGGATAATAGAACTGCCTAGGGGTGAGGAGATGCTCCATGTGATACCTTTGTAGCAAAGGAATGAATCCCTGAGCTCTGGCTACTGTCTGAGAGCATCGATCTCGACCAGGTCTCTGAGTGGAATGATCGATCTGTGCAATCCAGGTTGCCTCTATAGGCGCCTTGCGATCAATAGGACGCCTGATGATGGTCTCGAGAGGAACCCTCACAGGAATCTGAGAGTCCTCAGTAGGCGGCTCTGCCTGAGGTGGTTGGAATGGCTCTCTAGGACCCGAGAACTTGGCCCTCTTCGCGGGTGGCCGAGAAGCAGGCCTCTTAGCTTTGGTGTTGGGTGGCATAGGGTCAGTGGGTGGCCTCCTGGTGGGATACTGGCGCTGAGAAGGTGTTCCACCCTCAGATGGGGGAACGACGGAGTCCTGAGCATCTAGCGAAGTGGCGCCTCTGATGGCGGACTGTGCTGATCGAGGTATCGGCGAGGATGGGGATGCGGAAAGGCCTCTCCTAGTATTTGCCATGGCCGAAATGCTTGGAAGAAAACTGATCAGATTCCAGAGAGGTGGAGATGGCACGCGGGGCTTGCGTCTCTTTGGCTTCTCTAGTTCAAGGATTTAAATAGAAATGGGGAAAACTAATTTGGAGTGGTTTGATGTTTAAAAATTCCCATGGCAACCGAAAAGTCGTTTTTGAAAGTTAGGCAAAGTCTTGGGAGGTAAAAAAATGGTTTAAAAGTCAGTTAGGAGTTTCGTAGCTTAAAATTTCACCGTGGCGAATTTTCGCACCTTGAATTTTACTGTGCGAAATTTTCGCACCTGAAATTGAGAATTTCGCACCTTGAATCGAGTTTCGCACTCAATTTCGCACTGTGCGAAATTTTTGCACCTTGTTTCGCACGGTGCGAAACCATTTCGATACTTAAGGTGATGGCACTCGTGTGCCAGAGAGGTGTTTCGCACGGTGCGAAAATTTTCGCACCTTGAATAGTGGTGTGCAAAACTGGCGTTTAGAGAATTTGCACCTTGGACTGTGATTTTCGCATGTTGGAATGAATTTCGCACCTTGGACTGTATCGTGCGAAATTTTCGCACCTTGATTCGCACTATGCGAAAATTGATTTGGGTTGTGCGAAATGCCACTCGTGTGCCAGGAGGGTGTTTCGCACCTTGGATTGAGGTGTGCGAAATTTTGCTTTTGGATTTTCACACCTTGTAATGCATTTTCGCATGTTAGATTCCACCGTGCGAAATTTTCGCACCTTGAAATGTAATGCTCTGTTCCCTTTGTTTTGCTCCCCTGTTTTGCTTTGCTAGGCTTCTCCACATTTTTCTTGATTTTTTCCTGAAATTTAACATCAAAATTGACTCGAATTAAGACAAAATAAATCAAATTCGAGCAAGAATTAAAATCAAAAGAAATAAAAATAACAATAAAACTATAAAACTATAAAATTCATGGACTTATATAGTCCATGAAACCCTGCTCTCCCTCAAAGTTGTTGTGGTACAAGGAGGTGATCTCCTCCTTGTTGCATTGTAAGGCTCTATGAATGCTTGAGACGATGGCCATTGACTTTGAAGGTTTGATTGCCTTTAGAATTTAATAATTCCATCACTCCATTGAGATGCACTTGGTTAATAATGAAAGGACCTATCCACTTTGATTTCAATTTTCCCGGAAAAAGATGAAGTTTAGAGACATAAAGCAAGACTCTTTGTCCCTTGGTAAAATTCTTCTGATTTGCCAACTGATCATGCCATTTCTTCAACCTCTCTTTTACAATTTTTGAATTAAGGTAAGCATCATTCCTCATTTCCTCTAATTCGTTCAAATCCAAACATCTCTTTAACTCGGCTCTTGTCAAATCCATGTTGAGCTTCTTGATTGCCCACCATGCTTTATATTCAATCTCCACTGGGAGATGGCACGCTTTGCCATAAACAAGGCGATAAGGAGACATCCCAAGAATGGTCTTATAAGCGGTCCTATAAGCCCATAATGAATCTAGGAGCATAATAGACCAATCTTTCCTATTCACATTCACCACCTTCATCAGTATATTCTTGATTTCCCGGTTGGCTAACTCAACTTGGCCACTTGTTTGAGGGTGATAAGGTGTAGCTACCTTGTGCTTGACCCCATATTTGGCTAGAAGAGTCTCAAAGGCTTGTTGCAAAAGTGGGTTCCTCCATCACTGATAATGGCCTAGGCACTCCAAATCTGAAAAATGTTCTCCTTGAGAAATTTGAGAACCACCTTATGATCATTGCTCCTACATGGGATTGCTTCTACCCACTTAGAGACATAATCCACTCCACCAAAATGTAGGAGTGTCCAAATGACATTGGAAATGGTCCCATAAAGTCTATCCCCAAACATCAAGACATCCACTATCAAGATGGGGTTCAAGGGCATCATATTCCAGCGTGTTAGCTTCCCTAGCCTTTGACACCGATCACATCCCTTGCACATAGAGTGGGCATCCTTGAAAAGAGAGGGCCACCAAAAACCTGATTGGATCACTCTCATGGCTGTTTTCTAGGAAGCAAAATGACCTCCACATGCACTATCATGACAATGGGATAGAATTCCTGATTGCTCTTGTTCAGGAACACATTTCCTTATGATTTGATCCGCACAATATTTGAAGAGAAAAGGCTCCTCCCAATAATAGGCATGGATCTTAGCAAAGAAATGCTTCTTGTTTTGGGCACTCCACTCACTTGGAACTTCTCTAGTAACCAAGTAATTTACAATGTGAGAATACCATGGAGCTACCTCTATTGACATGAGAGACTCCTCAGGGAAGTCATCATTGATAGGTAGACCATGTGAGTCATGTGCTATCACAAGTCTTGACAAGTGGTCAACTACCACATTTTCTACTCCCTTTTTATCCCGGATTTGGAGATTGAATTCTTGAAGCAAAAGGATCCATCTTATCAATCTTGCCTTGGCATCTTGCTTGGTTAGCAAGTACTTCAAAGCAGAATGGTCAATGAACACCACTATAAAGGACCCTACCAAATAGGCACGAAACTTATCCAAGGCAAAAACTATTGCCAACAACTCCTTCTCAGTAGTTGTGTAGTTCCTCTGAGCCTCATTCAAAGTTTTGCTTGCATAATAAATCACATAGGGCTTTCCATCTTCTCTTTGCCCCAAAACAACCCTCATAGCAAGATCACTTGCATCACACGTTACCTCAAAAGGTAATTTCCAATTTGGGGCTCTCACTATTGGTGCAGTTGTGAGGAATTGCTTCAGTTCCTCAAACTCTTATGACATTTCTCATCCCACACAAACTTGGCATCCTTTACCAAGAGTTCACAAAGAGGTTTGAGATTTTTGAGAAATCCTTAATGAACCTCCTATAGAACCCGGCATGTCCTAGGAATTGCCTAACTCCTTTAACATTTGTGGGAGGTGGCAACTTAATAATTAGCTCCACCTTTGCCTTATCTACCTCAATGCCATTCTTGGAGATTATATGTCCTAAGACAATTCCTTGTTGTACCATAAAATGGCACTACTCCCAATTTAACACTAGGTCTTTCTGAATATATCTTTGGAGAACAGCTTCTAAATGCAACAAACATTCCTTATAAGAACCTCCATATACGGTGATGTCATCCATGAAGACTTTCATGATGTGCTCCACCATATCACTGAAGATGCTTAGCATACATCTTTGGAAAGTTGCAGGTGCATTACATAGACCAAAGGGCATCCTCCTATAGGCAAAAGTACCAAAGGGGCAAGTGAAGGTTGTCTTTTCTTGATCTTCCAAATCAATCTCTATTTGGAAGTACCCCGAGTAACCATCCAAAAAACAGTAGAAAGGATGCCCTAAGACTCTCTCAAGGACTTGGTCCATGAAAGGCAATGGGAAATGGTCCTTCCTAGTCACTGAATTCAACCTCCTGTAGTCTATACACACCCTCCATCCTGAGGTAAGACATGTAGAGACTTCCTCCCCTTTCTCATTCTGGATCACAGTAATTCCAGATTTCTTTGGGACTACTTGGGTTGGGCTCACCCACAAGCTATCTGAAATGGGATATATGATCCCTGCTTGAAGTAGCTTCAGAACTTCACCCCTTGCCACCTCTTGCATGTGAGGATTCAACCTCCTCTGGGGCTGCCTCACTGGTTTTGCATCTTCCTCCATGTAGATATGGTGGGTGCATACCAAAGGGCTAATCCCTTTCAGATCAGAAATTTTCCATCCAATGGTTTTTTTGCATTTTTTGAGGACTCCCAAAAGACTATCCTCTTTATCACTTGTGAGAGTTGAAGAAACCACCACTGGACATTTCTCATCTTCCTCCAAATATGCATACTTCAAATCAACAGGAAGTGGCTTCAAAACTAGCTTTGGAGGGTCCTCCGTAGCTGCTCCTTATGAGTCCTCCTTATTGAACAGTGGCAAGATCTCTTCCCGTCTCCTCCAAGGAGACATGATGGCTAACACATCAGAGGGTTCAGGTAACCCTTCTTCAAGCACTCCAAGACTTTCGTTCAAGCTCTCTTCTAAATTCTTGTCACAATGCTCTTCAACCAAAGTGTTGATCAAGCATACCTCCTCCAATCCTTCCTCCTCTTCTGGGTGAAGATGCCTCTTGCATAGGTGGAATATGTTTAATTCCAAGGTCATGTTTCCAAATGTGAGCTGCATCACCCCATTCCTACAATTGATGATGGCATTGGAGGTAGCTAGGAAAGGTCTCCCAAGGATGATTGGCACATAATTTGCTTCCTTAATAGTGGGATCAGTATCAAGCACCACAAAATCCACGGGATAGTAGAATTTGTCCACTTGAACTAGAACATCCTCTATCACCCCCCTTGGGATTTTGACTGACCTATCAGCTAAGGAAAGAGTGATGGTTGTGGGCTTCAATCCTCCAAGTCCCAGTTGCTCATACACAGAGTATGGGAGCAAATTCACACTTACCCCCAAGTCTAGTAAAGCCTTCTCCACATGTGTCCCTCCAATGTTGACTGAAATGGTGGGACATCCTGGATCTTTGTACTTAAATAGAGACTTACATTGAATGATGGCACTTACTTGCTCAGTGAGGAATGCCTTCTTTGTCACATGTAACCCTCTCTTGACCGTGCACAAGTCCTTTAAAAATTTTGCATATGTTGGGACTTGCTTGATCATATCAAGTAAGGGTATATTCACCTTCACTTGTCTCAAAACTTCAAGAATTTCTGATGAATTCTTGATTCCCTTCTTTCCATGTAAAGCTTGAGAAAAAGGGGGAGGCATATGTTTCTTCATCATATCCACTTTAATCACTATCCTTGGCTCTTCTTCAATGCTTGATTTAGATGCATTTTTCTTCCCACTCTTCTCTTCTTGGTTATTGCTCTCTTTAACTAAGGTTCTCCTTGACATGAGTTCTTCATCTTGCCTCACCTTAGGCAAGGGTTGATCAACCTCCTTCCCACTCCTCAAGGTGATCACAGTTTTGACCTCCCTCAACTTTGAAGACTCCCCATCTTAGGTTTCAACTTCATGAACACCCTTTGGATTTTGGCTTGATTGAGAGGGAAACTTTCCTTTCTCATTCACTGTGTTGAGGTTGGTAAGCCTAGAGATGGAGTATTGAATATTATCTATCTTCTGAGATAGATCATTTTGCATCCCATCCATTCTCTTAATTTGAGAACTCTCAACATTTTCAATCTTTTAGTGCAATTGGGAGTTGATTGCCTTTTGTTCACCCACAAAGTCACCCATGACTTTACTTAGGTTCACAATGGCTTGCTCCACTGAAGAGGTTTGTTGAGGTGCTTGGGTTTGGGCTTGTGGTTGGTATGGAGGTGGCCTTGGTTTCCAAGAAAAATTTGGATGGTTTCTCCAGCTTGAATTATAGGTGTTTCCATAAGGTACATTGTTGTTGGGCCTAAATTGCCCCACAACATTGGCTTGATCACCTAACATCTCCCTCACAGTTGGATGGTTGGGCACTCATCTACCACATGATCACATGATTGGCAAATGGTACATGGCATGACATGGGCTTGTGTCTCGGAAATGGCTTGGACTTCATGCATTTTTTTCAACTCAAGTTCTTCCAACCTCCTTGCCATTGTTGCCACCTTAGCTTTCATGTCCATGTCTTCACTTAACATGTACATTCCACCCTTTGGATTTACAGGAGCTTTCATCTTTCCCATTTCTCTTGAGTTGGGCTCATCCCATCCTCTTGATACCTCAGATACATAACTTAAAAAGTCCATGGCTTCTTTCGGATTCTTACTCATAAAGTCTCCCCCACACATGGTCTCAAGAATTTGCTTCATGGAGGAAGACATCCCATCATAAAAATAGCTCACCAAGAGCCATGTATCAAAGCCATGATGAGGACAAGCATTGATGGCCTCCATATACCTTTCCCAACATTCATAGAACTTCTCATTTTCTTTGGCAGAAAAGTTTGAGATTTGTCTCTTCAACCCATTGGTCTTATGGGTGGGGAAAATTTTCTTCAAAAATTTGGCCTGAAGATCAACCCAATTCCTTATGCTCCTTGGCCTTAAAGAGTTAAGCCATATTTTTGCCTTGTCCTTCAAAGTAAAAGGGAATAGCTTGAGTCTCACCAAGTCTATTGAAGCTCCTCCCTCTCTAAAAGTATTGCACACCTCCTCAAACTCCTTGATGTGGGCATATGGGTTCTCACTCTCCATTCCATGGAAATTTGGTAGGAGGGGCACAATATGGGGCCTTATAATCAGCTGCTCAAGAGGAAGTACGATGCATGAGGGTGCACTCATCCTTGGTGGGTGCGTTCTATCCCTCATGGATAGATATGCATTTGGATTACCCCCTTGACCGTGTTGAGAATTCTGATCCTCTTGTGGAGGGTCCATGATGTTTACACAGATATCCAACTCTGTGTCTTGAGGATTCTCTATCCTTACTAGTCTTCCCTCTTGGTCCCGAATCCAATAGGGCATGCACAAGTTACAACTTCCCTGAAAACAAAACAAAGACAACAAAAACAAAAGAAAGCTAGAAGAAAGTTAAGGTTAGAAAGAAAATGAGAGTAAACTTAACAAAAGGAATTCTACAATTAAAAGAAAGGAAATGAAGTTAGTGAAAAAGGAATTCACCAAACTTGTGATGGAAATCACAAGTAGCCTCTAAAAAGTTGTTTCACTGTATCGTGGCACCATCCCCGGCAACGACGCCATTTTGATTCGTGCCCAGTTGGGTATTTTAATAAAAAATATTTATAAATCCTATGACCTCATACTAGCGTAGCAAAGCTACTATAGTATAGCAACTCTAGGGTCGAACTCTGGGATGGGTTTTCACTCTACCAGTGATAGACTCAAGATTAGAAATTGAGTCTGATGATTTCCTTTGTCAAAAACTTAAAGTTTAAAAGAAAATAAAATTTGTTTTGAAAGTCGTGTTTAAAACTAAACTAACATAGAACTAGGTAAAAATGGAAGAAAGAAAGTCTCCCAGAGCTAAAGGTTGCTAGGGTCAAATTCATAATGCAAAGTGGGAAATTCCGGATTTTTCTCCTCGTATTGGGGACAACAACATAAAGGATGGTTGTTTCCTGAACCGGTATAGGTTTAACAATGAAGACTTAATCCATAAAAAGTCAATAGAAATGGCAGTCTAGTTCCATTAATGGCTTTAGACACTATGGGTCTTCACCTTGAGCCACTTTCCAATGGCTCGTACATGATAACTAATGGTCTTATGTGGATCTAGCAATAAGTATCCACAGGGACCTAAAAACTTATCATGTATTGGCCATTCAAAGTGATTCTAAGGGATTTAAAGCAAAACTTTAGATTCAAAAGCCATTTATGAACTCCAACTACCTGTATTTAATGCACGAGAGTTTTCCACTTTTGCATCTGGACTTTTCACCTAGCTTCCTTCACTCCAAGAAACCAAAGGTTTAGCCTCTCATCCTCTGGGAAAACATCCTTAGAGGTTATTTGGCTTCCAAGAAAAAGAAAATAGAAAAGAAAAAAAGAAAGCAAAAAGAACTATATATTTCTCCTTCCAAAACTATACAAAAGTTGGTCTCTTGGAACAAGCTCCTCCGAGAGAGTTTTTTTTAAGTGTTTACAAGAGAGTTTATATAGGAAGCTAATTTACCCTTCCTTGAATACTTCCTAGCTAAGGAATTACATGAGTGGCTGAATACAAGGAGAAAATGGAGATTTAGACACAAAATATCAGAAGAAAAAGAGTCGGTGCACAAATATCCCAGTTTTGCACGTTGCATGGTGACTTACGAAAATCTTGTAAGTTGATTTCGCAAGTTGCAAAATCACTTTCGCATGCTGGGCTTCACCGCGATTGCACAACTTCCATCCACTTTAAATTTCGCACGTTGAAGTTCCAATTTTGCAAGGTGCGAAATTGTCCCTCAGTTTGATGCAGTTGTCTTCCAAAGGCCATATCTTCCTCATTTCAGCTCCAAATTGTACACACAGTTTGAAGTGTTGGATTCTTGACTTCCTGAGCTTTGAAATGGTATATAGCATGTAGAAAATGGACTTCGGGAAGTGCTCCAAAAGTGCGAAGGAAGACTGCAGTTGTTGTCCTCTGTTTTCTTCACTCTGTTTTGCTCTCTCCTTTGCTCTTTCCTTGCATACTTTGAACGACCAAGGCAAAGGACTATGAGGCACCAAAGCTTGGTTTCTTCATGAATTTGAGCTTCCAAAAGCTTTGCCATGAACTATATACAACTCTCCCTCATTCTTAAATTGCTTTGGTGAGCAAAAAGCTATCAAAAACACCAAAACTTAACACAATTTGATTAGAAATGATTGCAAGGGTCCTTAACATGTCAATTGAGTTAAAAGGTAATAATTACTACTCAAGAGTGTTTAAAAGAGTTAATTACAAGCTACAAAATAGCACTTTTTGAGTAGTAATCAGATGCACCACTTGATCCACCCAACCCATTTCTCCCCAAAACCCATTTTCTGCATAACTATGAGAAGAAAAGACCAGTCCATGTGATCATATACCTTCTCTATGTCAAGTTTGCACAAAATACCAAGTTCATTATTTTTCAGGATCGAATCAATGGCTTCATTAGCTATCAGCACTGCATCTAGGATTTGTCTTCCCTCCACAAAAGCCCTTCGGGCCTTAGAGACCACTTTTCTTAGCCTATTGGCTAAAACCTTGGTCAACCACTTATACAGACCCCCAACAAACTTATAGGCCTAAAATCCCTTAAATCTTCAACCCCTGCTTTTTTTGGATTAAAACCAAAAAGGTTGCATTTTGGCTTTTAACAAAGTTACCATGTTCATAGAATTCCCCGAAAAATCTCATCACATCATCCTTCACAAAGTCCCAAAAGAATTGTCAGAAAGCCATAGAGAAACCATTAGGCCCTCATGCTTTGTCCCCACTACACCCCAACAAAGCACCAAACACATCCTCTTCTGTGAACATCACCTCCAAAGCTAAAACGTCCAGAGTCTCCAAAGTCGATAAAAAAGGGCACCAGTCCCCCGGATTGGATAGTAGAGACTGAAATGCACTGATCACCCTTCCTTGATTTCATTCTCCTCTGAAAGCCAAACACCGTTAATCCTAATTATGTCCACGTTATTCCTCCTTCTATGAGCATTGGCCATCTTGTGAAAGAATCTCGTATTTCTATCACCCTCTTTTAGTCATACTTCCCTAGATTTTTGCCGCCAAGATATCTCTTCTAGCGTAACCCATTTTTTATATTCTTTCCTCACTTCTTTTCTAGCTTCCAACTCCTCCAAAGAAAGGGTGCTAGTCTTTTCCTTAGCATCCCAACAGTCCACCTGGTTCAGAGCCAAATCATTCCTGGCTTCAACCCTACCAAAAACATCTCTGTTCCACTCCTTCAATTTAGACTTTAAGCCTTTAATTTTGCTGCCAAAATAAAACCTAAAGAGCCACTAAAGTTGTCCCCTCCCACCACG
The DNA here is from genome assembly GCF_004353265.1 of Vitis riparia. Taxonomy (NCBI): domain Eukaryota; kingdom Viridiplantae; phylum Streptophyta; class Magnoliopsida; order Vitales; family Vitaceae; genus Vitis; species Vitis riparia. The sequence continues at coordinate 216,811 of NW_023269694.1, read as the reverse complement.
ACTTTAGAAGATCCTTAAAACCTTCCACCTTTAGCCACATATTCTCAAATCTAAAAGGGGAGGGGCCTCTTCTCAGACCTCCTCCATCTACAAGAATCGAGAAATGGTCAGACATAGGTCTCAGGAGAACACATTGCCTTGACCCGTTAAAACACTAATCCCATCCCTCATTCACTAAAAAACGATCCAGCCTTGACATTGACTAATTGTTCACCCCTCCACTCCAGGTAAAAGGAGCCCCCAACAACGGCATGTCCTCTAACTCTAAGTCTTCTATTACCTTAAAGAACCTTTTCATGTCTAAATTCAAACTCCCTCCCCTGTTGCGCTCTTCAGGGCAAATAATCGAGTTAAAATCCCCAACAACATACCACAAGCCACTCCAAAGACCCTTTATGGCCCACAATTCACCCCAAAAACCTCCCCATCCCCCCTCAAAGTTGGGCCATAAACCCCTATAAATGTCCAAAAGAATCCATCCTCGCAATTCTTAAAATGGCATGAGATTGAGAACACTCCCATTTTCTAATTGATTACTACCCAAAAAGTGTTATTTTACACCTTTAAGTCATTATGTTTTAAGTACTTTTGTGTAGTAATTCTCCATCTTTATTCCAATTGGCATGTTAAGGACCTAGCAATGACTTGTAATCATATTTGTGGCTAGTTTTAGTGTTTTGACAGCTTTTTGGATCATTAAGACAAGCCAAGCAAAGGAGAGAAGCAAAGAGGAAAAGCAAGCAAAAAGAGGAAAACAGAGGACAGCAGCTGCAGTCTTCTTTATCACTTTTGGAGCACTTTCCGAAGTCCATTTTCTACATGCTATATACCATTTCAAAGCTCAGGAAGTAAAGAATCCAACGCTTCAAACCATGTACGATTTGGAGCTGAAATGAGGAAGATATGGCCTTCGGAAGACAACTGCTCCAGGCTTGTGCGAAATTCGCACAGCACCTTCAGCTTGTGCGAACGGTGTGCGAAATTCGCACACCACCTTCCAAATTCGCACAGCCCATGCGTGGTGCGAATTTTCCTCTGTTTGCCGACTCCACTTTAGATCTTTTCTTTTAGATATTTTTGTATAAATTTCCATTCTTCTCCTTATAATCCACCAATCATAAGATTTCTTAGCTAGGAAGGTTGGAAAAACTCTTCTATATATATTCCCTTGCATCCGTTGTAACAAATATAGAAATATATAGAATCGACGTACAGAGCCTTGCTCTATTTTTCCTTCTCTTTCTTTCTCATTTTCTTAGTAGCCAAACATCCTTGGTGGATGAAATCCCCAAGGATGAGAGGCTAAAACCTTTTAAGTTTCTCAAAGTATGGATGTTATGGATGACTTGGATGCAATCCCATGGAAATTTCTCGCACCTGGAAGGTAAGGTAGTCATTTTTCATTAATGGTTCATTAATGCAAAGTTTGGTTTTTATTTCCTTTGGACAACTTCCAACGGCCAATACTTGATAAGCTTTTGGATTTCTATCCATTAGTTATCTCCTACGAGCTATTGGAAGGTGAGGTTTTCAATTCCAAGTTTTACATTAATCCGTTAGAACCAATTTCAATGGCCATTGAAAGGTGAGTTTATCACTTGGAATGACTTTGAGTTGCCAATATTTGGTAAGCTTTTAGCTTTAGACTATTAGTTATCTCTTACGAGCCATTCAAAGGAAGTCTAAGGTGAATAACCATTGATGAAATTCACTACCATATGTTTTTCCATTTTAAAGGATTAAAACTTGATTTGCTAAATCCATACCGGTTTGGGAAGCAAGCATCACCATAGTTGCAACCCGACGCGAGGAGCCTATCCTGAGATTTCCAATTTGCATAAGAGCCAGAGCATAACTATCCTATCTTGAGAACTTGTTTTACACCCTTTCATTTTAGTCTTTAATGTTAGCTTAAATTAGTTTAAATCTTCTAAACATTTACATCTTCTTTTAAGCTAACATCCATAAGAAATCACCTATTTTCCTAATTTGAATATCACTTGTGTTGTGAAAACCCTTCCAGTGAACGATCCTAGAACCACTATGCTATAGTAGCTTGGCTACTTTAGTAATAGTATTTAAGGTATAAATTTTGTTGATACGCCTTTAAAGCTAAGCTACCATGAGTCGAATCACTAATCGACCAACTCCAACACCCTGTTATCCCAAAAAACCACTATACCTCCAATAGCATCCCTTGAGTCTAGATCTCCCCACTCTTAAGCTACAAACGAGACTCCTTGACATTTCTTGGATCTTAGTTTTTTGTAAGCAAACCAAATCCACCTTATTCTTTTTTATCAAGGCTTTGATCACCTTCCTCTTGTCATTGTCATTAGCCCCTCTTACATTCCAGGAAAGCATTCGAATCTTCACCTAGACCTGAAAATGTTGCCCCCCCCCCCCCCCCCCCCCCCCCCCTTCTCTTCTCCTCCTCCAATATAATTCACAGTACATTCCAACTTTCTCAACCCCCTTTCAAACCTTGAAAACTCTAATTTTTTCCTTTTCTTACCATCCAACTTCCCCTTCTGATCTTTCTTCTCTTTCATCCTTTTCAACAAGGTCAAAATCTCCCCTTCGAACCCCTCCATTGGCATTCCTATGCAACAATTGAACTTAGCCAAACAACTAGAAGACCACCTAATAGTACTCGTTTTCTCCCCCTCCTCCAAAACCTCTTGTATTGCCCTTTCCAATAAATCATCTATCACCTCCTCACCGGCCCCTAGATCCTTACACAAAAATCCAAAACCATCCGCCTCCCTCCTATCTGCCAAAATTTCTAACCTATTTACCTCTGAAACACAGCCCCAGTCAAATCCCCCGCCAGTGGTGACGATTGCCCCATCCAGGCCAAAAAGAGTAGAAAAATAAGAAAGATCCCACTTCCCCAAGGAAAAAAAGAGAACAAAGGGGAGGAACTCTGTACCTAGAGGCCTCCTCCATAAGAGCTTCGTCTGTGAGTTATGCACAATGAGGCGTCGATGGAAGCGAACCCATCTAGAGTCCAAAATCATCCCCATATGGCCTCTAGCATTCAACAGCTCAAAGGCCCCCAAGAGCTTTAGCCCTTTTTAAGGCTTTAGCAAAGGATCGACCCACACACGTTGGACCTTTTAAATCCTCAACAATGGGTCGACCCACTTTCCATGGGCCTTTAGAAGTACCACTGGTTTGGCCCACCTCAAAATAACTAGGCCTCCTATCCACTTCAAACTCCATCACCTGGCCCACAATGCTCTTGCCTTGGGCTAATGGCCTTTCAGCTGAGGCCTCCTCCCAAATAGAGGACACCCTTCTTCCTCTGACCCTCTCGCTAACACAGTGTCAGAGTTAGCAGCCTCCCAATCTTTTCTACAGCAATTTTCTCCATCTTCGCACGTCACAACAGCCTCTGCAGACTGCCAATGAGGCTACACTTGCTCCACATCACAACTGGTGCGTGAGCACCCCCTTCTTCATCCTTAACCTCCTACTCCTTTCCCACCCCACTTCTAAGCACCGGAGCAACTTCTGACACCCTTGGTTGCACCTCCCACCACAGCTAGATAGCAAAGCAAGAAGAGCCAACTACCACCTACAAGGAGCTTGGCCACTCTAAGCCGTTTGGTTTCACTAAAATTTTGTCTCAATGAAGCTCCTTAAACACAACAGTGTCTTCATCCACTGCAACAAATCCCCCACAGCTTTCCCCAATCTTTCTAAACACTTCCCGACTCTAAAAATGCAATAGTAAACCCATTATTCTCACCCAAGCTTCCTTAACTCGCTTACAATTTCGAAAACACCCCACTTCTGGAACCCACTTTTTTATGTGCAGCAACTCCTTATAACAGTGAAAACCTCTTAACAACACTTTTTTTGCCTCTACTTTATCCTCAAATTTGATCAGGATGAAAGGACCCCCCAATCTAGCAAACTTCACCCCTCATTTGAGGTTCCAATGAGATCTTCCCTAACTCCCCAAAATAGACAAGTCTGGAACAGACACAGAAGGCTCTCCCCATCTCTCAACCAAACATCGGTCCAACAACTCCCTTTTGCTCAGCACATCCTTTTCCCCAAGTTGTAGCCACATTGCTTCCCCTAACCATCTCACTCTCGATTTCACAACTTCGGTAAAGGACTCTTTCGCCTTCCCCTCAATAGCCCCAACTTTGCTCTTTGTCCTAATGGAATCAAGGACTCCCTGGGCTCTTCATGTGTCATTACTCTAAGAGAATGGAGCTTTTCAGCCAACGTGGCCCAACCTCCCAGAAAGCCTTTCCCCTCCGGGAACACTAAACAATACTTCTTCTTTCGAGTCAACCATAGAGCATGAATGAACCTACTCGTCTCATTTGCACGACATTCCAATCTAAACTTCCTACCTCCATCATCTCAACTTTTAACAAACCTCTTAGCAAACTCACCCCTATAGCAAGTCTCCACTCCTTCTAGCAAACAACATAAACTAAGGCCCTCAAATCTGATCCACGATGTCAAACCTCTACTTCTTTCCACAATGGTCCCCTTAAGCTTCTCCCCAAACACATCCACAAAGCTTCAAAGGACTTGGAGTCCCCTGCAAACCAACTTCTGCCTCATCTCATTGTGGTAAAAGGCGAGCTAGTGTTTTTCAATAATAATAGTAATAAAAATTCCCTTTTTCTTGCATAATTTGATGTGCATTCCTCTTTTTTAACACCCTATAAGACATGAGCCCTTGAGGTATAAATAACCTGTCTTTGACTAATTGAAGATTTGTCTACAGTGTATTCATATTGAAAGCCTAAGGAAAGGTACAAGCTACTAGAATAAAACAAATTGCAGGTTACATATTCAATTATTATATACAGGATTTGGAAACATAAGTCCTATTAAGCAAACAGTAAACATTCAATCAAATAAATCACTGCCAATATTTTAGAAAAAAACACTATGAATTATCAGTTGACCAAAGTAAGGCTTAGACAAAGCATTGTACTCAAGGGAAAGAATTATCATTGACTACAGCAATTGAATGGAAGGTAGGACTCCGCAAACAACTGCCGATAGAAATCAAAGCAGGAGGGAATCCCCCCAATGGCAAGCATACATATCCAAACTGCTAGCACTTTTCACTATTCTAATAATACCCTAATAATAATGCTAACCAACAATTTACCATCACTAGAAATTCTGGAATGATTCTATTGGTAAGGCCATTATAATTAGTACCATCACATAAATTTACTCTACAGTATCAACTGTTGACAAATCTTAATTTCAATGAACTTTTATTTTTGATATAAGAATAGAATACAATACTAATTTCTAAATATAACAATAAAATATGAAAAAGGAAAATGTAGAATGCAACAAAGGATGTGTTAATTATTATAAAGTTGTTTAGATGGGGTTGTGGGAGACCAAAAGAAAAAAAACTATGAAGGCTAGTCCAAAGGCTGCAAGCAATATAATTCAAGCATCTGATATGGTGGGTGCTCATACTGAAAAAGATTACTTTATTCAGCCTCAAATAGGAAGGTGGGACTTTTACTAACATAGCTTAGGACAAAGCTTCCAATGCCAATTTTTGGCACATAAAATATATGGTGTATCAAATAGCAAAAGAAGGTATATGTGCCATATCATGCACAATATGAATTTTACTAAAACAAAAAATTTTGAAGGTGGAAGAATATAACTTTTGGCCATGTTACCTTAAGATATATTGATATCCTATCCAATTTCCCATATTTGCCATCTACAAATATGTGTCTCCACTATTCTAACGAGTAACGAGAGATGAAAGTACTTTCATGGATATTCATATGAAGATAAAAAGAGGAAGCTCTTTGGAGCATTCTATGTTACTTTCCATTTTTCCCATGGTTTGAGATGTGACATTTTTGTATTTCATAAACCTGAGAATTAAGTCAATAAAGTAGTTTTGGAACACTAGGATTACTACATTTTTGTATGCCATTGTAAGGCTTCCACAATTTTCTCTTTAGAAGTTCTAAGGAATTACAAAACAAAAAAAAAAAAAATGATTGCATGCATGAAGGTACCTAGATGATGAACTTGAACTTATAGATCAATTAAAAGATAGAACTAAAATATTATTTTAGTAGATATGTAATAGAAGTAGAAGTGATAAGCACAAATAATAAAGAGAAAAAAGTAAAACAAGAATTGACAAGGGTAAAATTAAATAGAACAGTCACAAAACACACTTATACTAAAAAAATGGCCATAAGCAATAAAATTTTATTTATGTTTAGCAGGAAATAAGATGATATTTTCTACTACAATTATTTTTTCCTTCCTGAGCTTAGTACAAAGAAACCACCAAAAAAGAAAGTGAATTTGCAAGAGTATGAACTTTCCAGGGAGTTTATTTCTACACCCATTGATGTGCAAAAGTAGGAAGCCTCATTTATGATGATAGATAAACCACCTCTCCCCAACATCATCATTGTGCTACATTCACTCAGTTATCATTGCTATGCGATTTGGTCAATCATTTTTTGGTGTGACATGTATTGATCCCAAATTATGATCATTTATGATCTCAATCATTTTTCACACAAGCTAGCTGAAATTCTAAATTTGGCAACAAAAATTTAGTACAAAAAGAATTAGAATAATAGAGGGATGCATTTGGATTTGAGAATTTGGAGAAGTATATCCCAATTCAACCTTGAAGTTTTATAATTTTTTTAATAAGAACATACCATTTGGAAATGCTCCAAACAATTGTATGTGTCAGTCTGTGAATATGTGGAGGGACCGAGAGCCATCCATAAATCATGAACACTTAAATGATTTCATTAAGTGCTCACAGTTCCCGCCACAGCTATAGCTACAACTCATAAGAGTTAAGACATCTCAATGGTAGCATTTAGGAGGAATCAAGTGACAAAAAGAGCTGCAACCTCCAAAAACCTCAAACCTACTAAACTTTGAACATCCAGTACATGGCAGGGCTCAAAAACAATTGCTATAGAGTCCAATCCCAAAGATTTTTTGCCATTCGGATCTTATGGTCTTTGAGACTTTGTAAATTTCAAAAAAAAATCTTCAAGATTCCTTTTCATTTCTCTTCTGCACAAGTTTCACTATTTTCCTGAAAAAAAATTAAAAAATGATGCAAAAACCATAAATAATATCCTTCCATCATTATATTGATGTCATTATGCTTCTGTAATTCAGTTTTATATTTTTTTTTCCCTCACCACCATCAAAATCTATTTTCATGTTATGATTTTGTGTTGATCACTGGAACACCCAATCCAAATTGTCATCGACAATTGGATATGTTGTTGTTTACAAAACTAGAGCTTGAGAATGAGGCCAATTGGACAATGACTGTTGCCACCAATGTTAGGAAGAATGTCTGAGATATGAACCTTGTTAGCTATGGATTTTGAGACAAAGAAGTAGTCTAGCCACCACTTGTGTTTTACAATTCAATATGAATGAATAAGGTAGCATGAAAATGAAAACATATCAAAATCCCATAGTAGATGCCTTGACATAACATTACACAATGTCGAAACCAAATGTTCATAACATCCTATTCTAATTAATGAAAATGCAATCTTGACTAAAATGGAGCTTACCTCACAGCTAACCACTTGATGTACTTCCTACATGCAATTTGGAATTATCCCATTAAAGTGAAGTTGAACACTAGGATGGATGTACTTCCAATATGCAATTTTAAACAATCCAATTAAAGTCACAAAGTTGTCCTTATTCGATTAGCCTAGTGACTTGTATCAAAAGCTGGAAGTTTTCGGTGCAACAAATGAAGCCTTGACGATTTTTAATACCAAAGGTTTGATTTGCTCAAATACTGAAGTATGACCTTTCATGTTCTTGTCGTCTGCAATGCATAAATCCAACAAAAGTACCTTTACTCTTGTAGAAGAAACCACATGAACCTTGAATTCCTCATCATCAATCATCAAATCTTATCTTTCATGATAGATTAACATCTAAATAGGATTTAAAAGACTTTAGACCTATTAGCCTAGTAGGCAGTTTATATAAAGTCCCAGTGAAAGTTTTAGCAACGAGGCTAAAGAAGGTAGTGGGTGATCTCCAATTCCCAAAATGTTTTTGTAGAGGCTAGACAAATTTTTTATGTGGTGCTAATAACAAATGAGGCAATAGATTCTATGTTGAAGAGCAGTGTTTATGGAGTATTGTGTAAGTTAAACATTAAAAAGTTGTATGACCATGCCAACTAGAATGTTTTTGTAGAGGCTAGACAAATTTTTTATGCGGTGCTAATAATAAATGAAGCAATAAACTCTATGTTGAAGAGCAATGTTTATGGAGTATTGTGTAAGTTAGACATTAAAAAGTTGTATGACCATGCCAACTAGAATTTCTTGATCTCGGTTCAAGTTAGACATTAAAAAGTTGTATGACCATGCCAACTAGAATTTCTTGATCTCGGTTCTTGAAAAGATGAATTTGGGTCGAAAATAGGTAGGATGTATTAAATAGTGCATATCTTCTCCAAGGTTTTTTGTGATTTCTAATAGTATCCCTTTTGGTTTCTTCCAAAGCTCCAAGGCCTTAAGGCAAGGGGACCCCTTGTCTCCCTATTTATTTGTTGTTGCAATGGAAGCCCTTAGCTACCCTATCAAGTTAGCTAGGGAGGGTGAATCTCTTATAAGAGTTAGTGTGAGGGGAAAAGGTGGTGAAGGGTAAGAGGTGTCGCATTTCTTGTTTGGAAATGACACTCTTATTTTTTGTGAGTTTTCCTAAGATCAAATGGGCCATTTTGGCTTGCTTGGTTCAAAGCTGAATAGATTTTGAACTCACTTTACCCTCAACATCCTCAAAGACCTACAAAATCAATTTTCCCAACACACCAACAAGAGCATTCCCCATCTTCTAAGATTCGCCTAAGAAGTTTATGACCAATATACCAATATTGGTTGAAATTAACTTTGGAAGCCAGTCAATGAACTACACAAGAAAGCGCCTAATACTTTTGACACTAACAGTGTCCTTCACTCGGTCTTTTGGGTTGGTCCTTTGAATCACCCATGGGGGTGTTATAACAGTCATAGTTGTGCATCTGGTGTAAATTGATGCATATAAGTGTGCCATGTAGTGGAATTTGGTGGCACATGTCCTAATTATATGACAGAGAGTATCTTTTGTCCCTGAATTTTTCAACAGTATTGCATTCTCAAACCTAGAGAATGCATTCCTACAAAATCCAATTTACAAATATACACATGAACAATCAAATTTAAAAATATCAAACTAACTATACAACATACTTTACAATGAAAGATAAGCAATTTTCAACTAGGTCTGATGACCCAAAGAGCATCAGAAGGCTATCTCTAATGAATTAGCTATTATGTTGAGTAGGCAAACCCTCTATGGATCCCAATTCCATGAGTGTATAGGCTCTTTCTTCCAACAACTCAGCATTGCTTAAATCCACGATGAAAACACTTTACTAAATTAGAAGTGACCAATTAGACACACTTAGGCACATAACATAAAAAGGAAGAGTACCTTGGAGTTGTTATTGACACCAATATTAGACACTCAAATGGGGACAATGTTAAGGAGGAAAAAAGAATAGATTTTTATAGCATTTTGATGACTTCACTCCAACTCATCTCTTGAAAACAATAAAATCACAAACAACAACATTATTGCAAACCAAGGATTGATTAACAACAGAATTCAAAATTTAACAATTTCTTTCCAAATGCAGTTAAATTCATATAGGCAATGTCTAATAAAAATGCCCCATTTACAGTGATTTTTAAGAACTTTGGTTGGTAAAATCGGTGTCATAGATTTATAATTGGCCAAAGAAGGTTAATAATAAAAGGAAAAAATATAAATGCATTTCCTATTCTATAAGAAAATCTATTTTATGAACAAAGAAAAAATATTCGTCATTTGTCAACAGTATTTTTGAATTTTGTTTTTCTTCCCTCTGTTTTGTACCTTTCTGGGTTTTCATGACAAAATTTCAATTGGACTGACACAATTCTCTAACATTTTGCAGCAAGAAATCTCCCTAAGCAAATTCAAGATTGCTAAAAAAATATTCACAAAACAAATTTCTCATCAGATTTAAATAGAAATAATAAAACCAAATTTTCATAATAAGAAATTTAATAGGTAAAATACTAATAACCAAAAATTCAATTGAAAAAAGTACTTAACTCCATAGAATTAATAACTTGTTAAAAGTTGACTATTAACCTAAAGTGGTGCCTTCAATGAACGTCACTGATACTGCAAATTTAAAAAACCTAAATGAAATGTGGCTTATGCATCACAACTTCAGATATTAAACATTCAATAGTTTAGTTGTAGGTAAGGTAAGCCAAGAAAAAAAATCATGAACCAAACAAGCCTTTCCAGAAACAGTAATAACTATAGCCTATATTCATACAAAATGAGTTCATCGTAAATCAAAATACCAAAGAACACAATGAAACTTCAAAAATTGAAAACCTAGAACTTTCTTATTACAGGTAGTTTTACTTGACTTAAAAGAGATAAAAAAACTATTTGTTTTTTTAATTACAATTTCTGCACAACTAAACAACACATTAACAAACGAATGGACTAAAAAAACAGATCTACAATAACCATGAAGGAATCATCATAAAAAACTAATTCCCTAAAACAAAGAATCAGACCCGTGGAGAGAATAAATTCAAAATCAAAAACCAAAAAAGAACAAATCATAAAAATAAAAAAAATAATAAAAACAAAAGGACTCGGACTAAATTTTCTAAGAACCCTATTATTATTCTTGGTTTAAACCAAAACCTACGAATTTCATCACAATCATCAAGAACCCGGATTCATAACTCACATGTAAGGGGGCGAAAGTCTACCGATCCTGGCGAGCAAACTCCCAAGAACCTGATGCAAGTCCCTCTATCTTGCAACAAACCTAAAGACTCCGACCTCTTGTGCTTCTTCCGTGGAGAGAATGAATTCAAAATTAAAAACCAAAAATGAACAAATCATAAAAAACAAAAGGGCTCAAAGACCAAATTTTCCAAGAACTCGATTATTTTTCTTGGTTTAAACCAAAACCGACATCATCAAGAACCCGATGGGATTCATCTCACCTGTAGGGCGGCGCAAGTCTGCCGATCCTGGCAAGCAAACTCCCAAGAACCCTGATGCGAGTCCTCTATCTTACAGCAAACTTAAAGACTCCGACCTCTCGTGCTTCCTCTCCTTGAAGAAGTCCTTCCAATCCCAAGGCAGTGGTTTTGACGACATGAAAACCCAGTCAATCGCATGGGCAGCCCCGCCCCTAGCTTAATCAGCCAACCACACAACCCTGACCCAAATCTAAGGTTTCTAAAATCCCACAACCACAAAACCACTACGCACAAAGCTGATTCCCCGAGCTTCCACACCAAGATCGAACCAAATCACACCGTGCCCTAGCATCTTGACCAATAAAACTCAAAAGTCCTCCGCCTTTTACTTCCCCTTCTTTCAAGCCTATGGCTTCCGCCGCGCCCTAAATTCCACTCCAGGGAGACGCCACCATAGATGAGACACAAGAGCCTCGTCTTCCTACCTCCAGTTTCTTTCACTTTCTATGCTACCAGGGGAAAAAATTTGTTTGGAACGAGAAGGTGAGATCGTGATGACAATAAGGTACATAAAAGAGAAAAGGAGAAGAAAAGAGGTGAAAGAGAGGAAGTCTGAAGACTAAAGAATGAGTATGGTATCTATATCTCATCGGCCTCATTTAACCAGAATTTATAATATTTTCATGTCCCAATCTTTAATTTCGTTTGTTTTTAAAATCGTTTCTAAATTAGAGAGAAAAAAAGCCATGACGAAATTTTTTTTAAAATAAAAGTATTTTACTAGATGTTTTAAAAAATAGTTAAAAATAAAGGTATTTAGCAAGTCATTTTTATAAAAGGATTTTAAAAATAAAAAATAAAAAGACTTGTTTGGATAAATGGTTTTAAAAAAAAAAATTGTTTTCATTTTGTAAAAATAAATTAAATTCAATTTATATAATATTAATTAATTAAATTTAATTGAAAATGAAAATAATTTTGTAATTATAAATAAATTTTAAAAAATAGATTGTTTTTAATAAAACATAAATACTAATATTATAACAAAACCATAAATTATATTTTTAGTAGAAAATATACTATTTTATTATATATTAGAAATATAAGGATATTAACATTTTTATATTTTTTATTTTATTTTTGTTAAACCGAATAATACTACTTTTAAAAAAAATAGATTGTTTTTAATAAAACATAAATACTAATATTGTAATAAAACCATAAATTATATTTTTAGTAGAAAATATATTGTTTTATTATATATTAGAAATATAAGGATATTAACATTTTTATATTTTTTATTCTATTTTTGTTAAACTGAATAATACTACTTTTCAATAGTATATTATTTAAAATGAATAATGAATAAAATTGTACTTTTTTAACATATAAATGAGCAAGTTTTTTATTATATATGCACACATTTAGTATTCGATTTTGAAATATTCTACAATATTTTGATTTAATCTACAATTAATTGGACCAATTTTTTTTATTACAAATTAATCTTAAAAATTAAATGATTTATTAAAGAATTAAAATTATTAATCATGTCTTATTATAATCTATTTACCTAGTGAGAAAATTTTCAAAAGAATAATTGTGTATATAGGATAAATAGTAAAGTTATGACTCCTGATATATATAAGTTTTTTTTAATGATTATATTTATTTTTGAGTTGCAAATTATTTCAAAAAAATTTAAACTCATTAATAAATTCAATAAAAAATACCACTTGATTTGAAGTTCATTTTTCTAGTGAGAAAATTTATAAAACAATAATTATATGCATAAAATAAATAATACAGTCATTATAAATCAATTTTTATTCATAAATTTATGGTCTTAATAAGTTTATTATTTGAGTTTTAAATTATTTTAAAAAATTATTAGAGTTGTTAATGAATCCAATATATGAAGTCTTATTTAATTTGAAGTTCATTTACCAACTGAAAAAAAAAATCAGAAAATGATAATTTTATATAGAAGAGAAACAATAAAGTTTTTTTAAACCAATTTTTATTTATAAATTTTTGGTATTAATGAGTTTATTATTTAAGTTTTAAAAATTAATAGATTTGTTAACAAATCTAACATATTAAGTCTTATTTAATTTGAAGTTAATTTGCCTAAAAAATTTTTAAATAATGATTCTATGTAGAAGAAATAATAGCATGTGTGTTTTTCTATTATTTTTAAAAATTGATGAAAACAACTTTACTTGTTATTTAAAAGTTATTCTCTATTTCACTTTGATTTTAAAAATTAGAAACAGAGAACATTAATTAAACGGTATTATGAATTTTTAAAAATTATTTTATGCTTCTAAAAAACAGAAAGTTGTTTTTAAAAACTCCGCTAAACGGGCTCTAATTTTTTTAAAATGTTTTTAAGCTAAATAACAAGAATGAGTTTTATGATGTTTTATTAAAACCTAACTCATACTTTTAAAATAAATTTTGGTCTATAGCTTATTAATATTATTGAGCTCTTTCTTAATATTAATTAAATTGGTTTTTGAGTTTTAAATTATTTTTAAAAATTAATAAATTTTATGTATCAAGTATAATTTGATTTGAAATTTATTTGTGTAATGAATTTTAAAAAAAAAATAAAAGAAAAAAAATACGTGTAATTTAAAGGAAAATCATATTTTAAAATTTTTTATATCGATATTATATTATGAAAAGAGAAAGGGAGTGGGATCACATTCAATTTTATTTGTTTTTATTATTTTTCTAAAGTTTTATGTGTTTTACTACTGTTTTTAAAAACTGGTGAAAACAATTTCTACTTATTCTCTAAAAACTATTATTTATTTCACTTTGTTTTTAAAAATCGCTTTCCTAATAACAACGGTCAAACAGTGTTAGAAATTTTTAAAAATAGTTTTTTATTTTTTTTATAAAAATTGTATGATATGTAATAAGGCAAACATTGATATAGACTAAAAAAAACATTAGAAGATGGTTTCACTATACACAAGATACTATAGATCCAAAGGTATAAAGACACAACATTCCTATTACTTCCAATACATGAGTACATCATAGTGGGAGGTTTATACTCCATATATTATGATGGAGCAATGAGTGTGTTGGTGCTCATAACTCGACAAGGAGCTATGAATGATAGTTAGAATCCTTATAATTTTAATGTAGTTTGGGTTCTTGTAGAAGCACCTGAAGGGATAAAACTCATAAGTGGAATTTGGTCTACAAAATGAACAAAGGAGTAGATGGAAAGGTTGAGATTTAAGTGGTTAGGTTGTAGCTAAAGGTTATAGTTTGAAACATTGTTTTGATTATAGGAAACCTTTTCACTAGTAGTTATAATCAAATCCATTAGAGTACTCTTATCCATTGCGGTGTATCTAATTTATGAGATATTGCAATAAGATGTCAAGATAGTGTTCTTAAACGTTTATCTTGATATTAACATCTATATGATGTAACCATATATTTTCATAACAAAGGGCTTGTATGTACAAGAAAGTGAAGGGAAGCTTGGTAGTGCTCTAAGATCTTGTAGGTAGATAACAATCTACTCATTAGGAATGATGTAGACATATCATCATCAACCAAGATCAGTTTTTCTACTCAATTCTACAAGGGACACCATCTAAGTTTATCTATCTAAGTTTATTTTTTGTTCCTTTGGTTATTCATCATTGGGACACCATCATAAGTTCTAAGTTAATTCTTTGTTTCTTTGGACTTTTATCATTGGGACGCTATCATAGGTTGCACCTAAGTTAATTATTTGTTCATTTGGTTTCTAATTATTGAGACACGATATTAGGTTTAATTTTATTCTTTATTCCTTTAGACTCTTATAATTGCGGTGCTATTGTACATTGTATCTAACTTAATTCAATTTTCCTTTGGACTCTTATCTAAATTTATTTTATGTTCCATTAGCTTCTCATTATTGGGACACCATCCTAGGTAATCTAAGTTCATTATTCGTTCCTTTGGATCCTTATCATTAGGACGTTATCCTAGGTCCTATCTAAGTTTGTTATTTGTTCATTTGGTTTCCTATCATTGGGATATCGTCATAGGTTCAATCTAAATTTATTCCTTGTTCCTTTGGACCCTTATCTTTGGGACGTCATCTTAGGTTCTATCTAAGCTTTTATTTGTCCCTTCAGTTTCTAATAATTGGGAAACCATCCTAGATGCAATTTGAGTTTATTCTTTGATCCTTAGGACTCTTTCATTAGGATGTCATCTTAGGTTCTAGTTAAGTTTATTATTTGTTGTTGTTGTTGTTGTTGGTTTTTTTTTTTTTTTTTTTTTTTTTTTCTGATCATTGGGATACCATCCTAGGTTCAATATAAGTTTATTCTTTGTTCCTTTGAACTCTTATCATTGGGACGCCACCCAAGGTTCTATCTAAATTTATTATTTGTTCCTTTGGTTTCTTATCATTGGAACACCATCCTAGGTTAAATTTAAGTTTATTCTTTGTTCCTTTTTGAGTTTTTTCATTAGGATGTCATCTTACGTTCTATCTAAGTTGATTATTTGTTCCTTTCATTTCTTATCATTGGAACACCATCCTAGGTTGAATCTAAGTTTATTCTTTATTCTTTTGGACTCTTATTATTGGGATCCTATCCTAGGTTTTGTGTTAGTTTATTCTATATTCCTTTGGTTACTCATCATTGGGACACAATCCTAGGTTCTAAGTTTATTTTTTGTTCCGTTAGTTACTAATCATTGGGGTTATTTGATAAAATTAACTTAAATCTTATTCTTAATCATCAAATTGACATATAACCTCATAAATTATAATTATAGCAAAAAAGGCTGAGTAATAGTGGAGGTTGTAAAGTAGCAAAAAAAATCGTAAATGTAATTAGAATAAATGAGGGAAAAAAAATAAAATGAAGATGTTATGTTAACTTAAAATCAAAGTGAAATAGAGAACAAGTAAAAGTTGTTTTCACCAATTTTTAAAAACAATAGAAAAACACACTCTATTATTTCTCTTCTACGTAGAATAATTATTTTTTGATTTTTTTTTTGTTAGACGAATTAATTTCAAATTAAACAAGACTTAATGTGTTAGATTTGTTAACAAGACTATTAATTTTTTAAAAAAAATTTAAATCTTAAATAATAAACTCATTACTACTAGAAATTTATGAACAAAAATCGGTTTAAAACAACTCTATTATTTCTCTTCTACAGAAAACTTATTATTTTTTTATTTTTTTTCACTAGGCAAATGAACTCGAAATCAAATGACACTTTTTATTTAATTTATTATAGAGATTAAATTTTTTTAAAAATAATTTGGAACTCAAAAATAAATTTAATCATTGAAAAAAAAAACTAATATATCATAGTCATAACTTTACTATTTATCTTATATGCACAATTATTATTTTTTTTAAATTTCTCACCATGTAAATATATTATAAATCAAGTAAGTCATAATTAATAATTTAAATTCTTTAATAAATTATTTAATTTTTAAGAATAATTTGTAATAAAAAAATTGATCCAATTAATTATAGATTAAATCAAAACATTGTACAATATTATGTTAAAAATTGAATACTAATACAATTACAAAATTATTTTCATTTTCAATAAGACTTCAATTAAATTTAATTAATTAATATTATATAAATTAAATTTAAAATGTCTTTACAAAATCAAAATATTTTTTTTTAAAAAAAAAAAACAATTTATCCAAACAAGTCTTTTTGTTCTTTCTTTTTAAAATGCTTTTATAAAAACAACTTGCCAAATATCCTTATTTTTATAAAAAATTTAAAAACTTTTTTGGTTCTTTAAATTAAAAACAATTTTTAAAAATAAGCATAAGAAATCATGGTCAAATAAGAAATTAAAAAAAAAAAATTAAAGTGCTTATTTTACTTGTATTAAAAATGAATATTAAAATTATTTTTATCTTATAGTTAATTTTTGTTTCATTGGAATAAAAAATTGTTTCATAATTTAAAAAAATTATTTATCTTTAACCCATGCATAATTGTAGATTTATTTATTTATTTAATTAGACTTAACTTGAATTTGAATTCATATTATTATAAATTAAATTGTAAATATTTTATAAAATAAAGTAATATATTATTTTTAAAAATAATATAAATTATTTCATCTAAATAAGTTTTTCATTTTTTGTTTGAAAAACCTATTTTTTAAAGGGATAATGGATTAAAATGGATGAAATCATCCCCACTTTGGACAAAAAAATACCCTTATTTTTTTGTTGCAAAATAACCATTTCTTTTAAAATACATATATAAATAATAAAAATATTCAAATATATTTATATTAAAAATAGGTTACTCTTCAAATATATGAGAGAGATTAATTTTACAAATTTGAGATATTTTTGTCTCTTTTAATCCATTAATCATTTTTTAAAACATCATGTCAAACACTTTTGTCTTTAAAAGATTTTAAAAACTATTTTTTTTCTTCTTTAATTTGAAAACGATTTTTAAAAATATTCTTATGTTTGAAAAAACATGGCTAAACAGGCCTTCAAAATAAATAAAGCGTGACAAATGAAATTAATTATAGGGACGTGAAAGGGAATATATTATAAATTCTGGTTACTGGTTTTTTGTGCAATTCTTGTCTCAAATTTGTGTTATAAATCTTGTTATTCCTTAAAAACTATTCTCTAGTCCCGTCATTTCCATTGTGCTCAGCTATTTACTTGAGTTGTCGTTTTCTCCATACACTTGTTTTTCTCACCTAATTAATCATTTTCATTCCTTTGCTTGATCCTTCAATGCGGGCAACAACTTTAGAACCATCAGACGTTACAATCTTTTAGTCTTTTATTTTTAATTTTATTCCAATGTGCAAACACCATCATACATGTCCCTTTTCTTGTGCTAAAGTTTCTCTTCTGTAAATTTTTATTTTCTGGTTATGCATCCCATGTTTTAGGTTAATTTCTTTCCAGGACCAGGATGATTACTGGAAGATGACGCACAAGCATAGGCTGTTAGCATTTTCCCTCTATCTTTCTAGTGAATTATTTGTTCTAGAACTCACACTTCTCTATCGTGCATCATGGGACACTTCTCTAGTGAATCATTTGTTCTAGAATTTCAGGGGTGGTGCCATCCAATTTTTTGGAACCAAGTGCCATCATGACAAGTGGTTGAGAGACACTGAGAATTATGTGATCCAAAGTTGAAAGCCAAGATGAGGAAGCCAGGGTGTGTACCCAGTTGATTGAAGAATCAGTCCACCATCGAGCTTCTGTTGAAAGACAATTGATGACATTGCTGGGAGCTTCTGTTGCTTTGGTTTTGGCAGCCCCTTCCATCAGAAAACAAAAATCACTGAAAGATCCTATTCTTTTGAGCAATTAAAGTTTGCCGCTATCGAGGAGGAAATCACCAGCATATCAGATAAATTGATTTTATTTTTGTGTGGGGATTACATGGAAGACTATGAGGTGGTCAAACTTACAGTTAGAAGCCAGGCCATGATTTCACTCTCACAGCCACTTTTGAAGATCTAAGCATCCCAAGCTATGATGCTTTTGGTATCCCTGGAGGCCGAGCACCAGAATGCTTAGCATTAAATGAGAAAGTTTTTGCCTTTGTGAAAGAATTCATGGAGACAGGAAAGCCAGATGCATCCATTTGCCATGGACAATAAATTTTAGCTGCTACTGGAGTTCTCAAGGGAAAGAAATGCACTGCATGCGGTGAATAGCCAGAAGCTCCTTCTTGCTACCATGCAAGTTGAACGATTTCCCACCAAATCAGGTTTGCCTGGGGAAGCAGAAGGAAGACTTTGAATATGGAGTCTGCTGTGGCTTTAGCAAAGGAATTAAATAACTGGGGTGGTTCTGATTTAAAAAAAAAATATGTTGACATAAATTCCAGAGAACTAATCTCATTGCTTTGGTCTTCTTATGGAGCAATGTTTGATGAAGTTGATTTTGAAATTTACAGTCTCATGCATGAGATTGAGTCTAATGACAGATTAAAATCTAGAAGTATTGCTGCTATGGATTATCTCTGGGGAAGTTCTGCTTTGAGAATAAGAAAAGAACGAATGCTGGAGTTGGAGATTTCAGCTAACAACATGACTGATGCTGAAGCGGTTGAAGGACGCCAAAGAAGTCAATTTAGAGGAAACCTTCCCATTGACCCCAAATTATGCGTGAACACAGTGCTATTTTTTTTTCCCATGATAGAACTGCATCTGATGGACCCATAGCCTTGAACAAGGTTCACCCAGATAATGTTAAGGCTATGATTCGGGAATATCCTCCTAATGTATCATCTTGCACTTTTCAATTTATATTCTGTCAATGGGTTACATTGAACCTGTGGAGTTCTCTGTTTTAGGCTTGCTTGCAGTTGCATTTGTTAGCTTGTCTTCACCTGATGACGTGGAAAGGAAATTGGGTTATGAAACTCTTGGGGAATTTAAGAATGTATTCGAGATGTGCCAAAAGAGGAAGGTAGCTTCCTGGGAAATAGATTGGGATCCAGAAATTACGGATCATCTGACTCAGGCACTTTCAATTTCTGAGCAGTTCGAGTTTTTGGCAGAGTATTTGGAGCAGGCTCTTCCTGGTTGTTCTGAAGCAAAGCGCAAACCTCATTTGCCTTCTTTATGCAAATCAGGCAAGACCTTGTTTGATTTGAATATCTAACACTAGTAAAATCAGCAGTAGCTCAGTTGAGCTGCTCATGGAGGGCTATGAAGAACTCTTTGTTGTATCCCAAAATACTCAGAACAGCTTCTTGGGAATGATGGAATTGATAGTTTGTTTGGAATTGGATTAGGCAAAGAAAAAGCAACCTCTATGATGGCTGAGAAGAAGGTTTCAGCTGCACCATCTGTCAAGAGAGTTGTAAACATAAAGACTAGAACCAATACAAATGTTATAAGTCTTTTTGTTTTTTATTTTTAAAATCCTTTTATAATAATAACTTATCAAATATCCTTAATTTTATAAAACATTAAAAAACTTTTTTTGATTCTTTAACATTAAAAAAGTTTCTAAAAAAAAACATAAAAAATCACGATCAAACAAAATTTTTAAAAAATTAATTAAAATACTTAATTGACTTGTATTAAAAATGAATATTAAAATTATTTTTATCTTATATAAATTTCTGTTTCACTACATTAAAAAAAAAAATTGTTTCATAATTTTTAAAAAATTATTTATCTTTAACTTATATATATAATTGTTGTGAAACCAAGGTTTGGTTAATCTCGGTTTTGATGATAACAAAACATTGTTTAGAACTAATGATTATATTTTAAGTGTGATCAGGCAAGATGATTTCCAAAGTGACAATTACAAAGACATATCAAGCCAAAGAGAAATCATGAAGAAGAAAACCACCTCAAAGAGAAGTGCTTTTCAAGACCCAAGCTTCATAAGATCTCTTTGTAAGGTTGTTGGTGCACTAGGTTTTTTCATGCATTACATTTTTTACTTATGCACCAAAATCATCCAAGAATTAATTCATTTTAAATCCTTTTAAAATTGGATGATTTCATGTTTTCAATTAAAACCTTGTGTCAAATATTTTCCAAACTTGTTTTAAAGGTTTTAAGTTAAAAAAATTGGGTGTTGAGCCAAAAATGGCTGAACCGGTTGAACCGGATGAACAGTAACCGGTTGACCCCAGCTCAACCGGTTGAGGGGTATGAACAGTAACCGGTCGACCGTTCGAAAAATGCAAAAATTTTCTCTTTCTTCCAGAGCGGTTGTTCAACCGGTCAAGGTTGAACCTCGTCTGGTCGAGGTCCGGTCGAGGCCCAACGGTCACCTGCCAAGCATTAAATGCTAACGGCTAGTCAACCGGTCGACCCCCAGCTCGACCGGTCGAACCCCAAATGGCTAGTTTGGCTTTTTTCTTCTATAAAAAGGCTCCAATCTTCATTGTTTCAAGAGCTTAACCTTCCTAAACCTTTCTTGAATATATTTGAGCCTTTGAAGAAGTGTTTTGAGTGCACCATTGTTCCAAAACTTGCATATCATTAGTGCACCATTCAATCCTAGTTTCTTGTATCATTTGAGCTTAAAGCTTTTCTACTAGGATTTTGTGAGATCTTGTAATTGTAAATCTTTGAGAGGAAGTTTTCCAAGAGTGTGGTATCTCTTGAGAAGTGTAAAGGGTGCTTGGAGCCAAAAGTCCAAGAGGGTGGATTGGAACCATAATCCAATTGTATTGCTTGAAGGCTTGGTTTGGAAGTCTTGAATTAGTGGAACCTCAAGCTTGGGATTGAAGCTAGAGGAGAGTGGATGTAGGCCGGGTTGCGCCGAACCACTACAAATCTTGTGTTTGCATTCTCTCTTCCCTACTCTTTTAATTTATATGCAATTGTTTTTATATTGTTTATTATATATACTTGCATATAATTATCTCTTACATTCATTTAGTTTAAATTTGCAAAAAGAGATCATCACCCTATTCACCCCCCCTCTAGGGTGATTACCATAGGTTGGATTAGCCTAATATTCCTAACAATTGTGAATTTAATTTTTTTTTTTTTTAATAAGACTTAACTTGAATTTAATGTCATATTATTATGAATTAATTTTATAAAAATTTTATAAAATAAAAGTAATATATTGTTTTTAAAAATAATACTAATTCTTTAATCCAAACAAACTTCTTGTTTTTTTGTTTTTTAAATACTATTTTTTAAAACATCTTGCTAGTTTTTAAAAAATTCTAAAAACCAATTTTTTGTTCTCTATTTTAAAAACAAATTTAAAAAACAGGCCCTATCTTTTTGCAATTATTCTAGTGCTTGGATGAGATAAAGGATGAATACATGTGTAATGACTTCTTTCACTCAAGATGGAAAATCTGCTGCAATTTTGACCTCCATGCATGGGATCCAAAAGACTCAAAAGCTTAGAGGCATGTGCATTCTAGATGGCTATCACACATGCGCTCCGGGTGAGATGGAGACATGCATTTGGCATGACGATGAGAATTTTAAAAATGATCCATTTTCTTCCGAGACATGCCATCATGAAGGTTTCGAGAAGAGTCTCATGTGAGGGAGCATCACCACAGGCCATGCAAGGAAGCTAATTGCCAGTCACCTTTTTGAACTGTCGGGCATTCGTGAGGCCGTTTTTGGGGAAGTCTCCAGAAAAGGAATCTTTCTGTTGAGGGAGCATGCACACCACACCAGGAATGGAGTAACAACTGTAGTTCCAGAGACTTTTGAGGCTGAAAAAAAGAGACTTCATCACCGACATAGAGAATCTTTTTGGGCATTTTTTTAGAGGAGAGTTCTTCACCGACATAGGGAGTCACTTTTTTGGTCCACATGAGGTTGCAACCGCACCATTGCATTTTTTTCAAAGAGAGCATTCACACACAACACTTTTGAGAAAGAAAAATGAGGCCTCCACCATGCACAACACTTTCAGCACATGCATCCATAGATGGGCATCCCACACACACTTAAAAGCCTCTATACCTGCCACCCCAAGAAGGAAAACACACAACCATGGGGTGATATCCGGAAAGCCTCCATAAGTGGAAAGTAAGCATTTGTTAGACCGACCGAGTCTCACATGCAGCTAGAAGATGTGAGAATTGGGAGAAGCACACAACCTCCTAGATAAAAGATGTATGCAACTTTCATAAGGGTAGGACGCACACCAAAAGGATCTTCACATACAAGCTGCTACATGGAAAAAGGAAGAGCCATGTGCAGTCTATGGTGACAAAGATGGCAATGTATCCACTCATGTAAATCTCCATAGCCATGCATTCCACACATTGGGAGCGAGGAAGGTAAGTTAGCCTATATGTATATATTCTTAATTTGTGGTTTGTAATCATCTAACTTGGGCTTCGGGTTGTTCGAAAATCTTTTGTAGGGAAGAAGGAAGAAGCACTACTCCTAGTTGGCTCGGCTTCAACATAAAAATCATTAGTTCGAATACTTTGTTAATTACGTGCTTAGTTTAATTTAAAAAAATTATTAATGTGGTTTCTTTCTTGAAATCATGCTTAATTTAGTTTCTTTTCAAAATCAATAGTTTGGTTATTCCATAGATCTCATGTTTAGTTTAGTTTTTGAAAATTACTAGTTTGGTTGCTTTGTTGATGTTTTTTTTTGTTTAATTCTATTAAAAATCCTTAGTTTGGTTATTCTGTTAATCTCATGTTTAGCTTAGTTTTTAAAAAATTATTAGTTTGCTTGTTTTATTCATATTATGTTTTTTTTTAGTTTTTTTTAAAAATCATTAGTTTGGTTATTCTTTTTTCTCATGCTTAGTTTAGTTTATAAAAATTATTAGTTTGGTTACTTTGTTGATATTATTCTTAGTTTACTTTCTTTAAAAATAATTTGTTATGTGGCTATTCAATTAATATCATGTTTAGTTTAGTTTTTTAAATCATTTGTGTGATTATTCTTTTTATCTCATATTTAATTTAGTTTTGAAAAATGATTAGTTTTTGGCTTTGTTGATATTCTTCTTAGTTTAGTTTTTTTTAAAAAAAGAAAAAAATCATTAGTTTGTTTACTCTGTGAATCTCACACTTAATTTAGTTTTTAAACAATATTAGTTTGATTATTTTCATTATATTATACTTAGTTTAGTTTCTTTTAAAAATCATTAGTTTGGCTAGTTTGTTGATCTCATGTTGAGTTTAGTTTTTAAAAGTTATAAGTATGGTTGATTTGTTGATGCTATGCTTAGTTTTGTTTCTTTTAAAAATCATTAGTTTGGTTATTCTTTTGATATCATGATTAGTTTAGTTTTGAAAAATTATTAGTTTGGTTGTTTTGTTGATATAATACACAATTTAGTTTTCTTTAAAACACATTAGTTTCGTTATTCTATTGATCTCATGTTCGGTTTAGTTTTTAAAAATTATTAGTTTTGTTGCTTTGTTGATGTTATGCTTAGTATAATTCTTCTAAAAATCATTGTTTGATTACTCTATTATTCTCACACTTAGTTTAGTTTTTAAACATTATTAGTTTGATTGCTTTCATGATATTATAATTAGTTTAGTTATTTAGTTGATCTCATATTTAGTTTAGTTTTGAAAAATTATTAGTTTTGTTTCTTTGTTGATATTATTCTTGGTTTAATTATCTTAAAAATCATTAGTTTGATTATTTTGTTCATCTCGTACTTAGTTTAGTTCTTGAACATTATTAGTTTGGTTGCTTTGTGGATATCACCTTTAGTATAGTTTTTATTAAAAAAAATTAGTTCGGTTATTTTGTTGATGTCATGTTTTGTTAAGTTTTTTAATAATTATTAGTTTGGCTGTTTTGTTCATATTATGCTTTGTTTAGTTTCTTTTAAAAATCATTATAGTTTGGTTATTCTTTTCATCTCATGCTTAGTTTAATTTATAAAAATTATTAGTTTATTTGCTTTGTTGATATTATACTTAGTTTAATTTCTTTTAAAAATTACTAGTTATGTGGTTATTCCATTAATCTCATGTTTGGTATAGTTTTAAAAAAATTATTAGTTTGGTTGCTTTATTCATACTATGCTTAGTTTAGTTTCTTTTAAAAATCATTAGTTTGGTTGCTTTATTCATACTATGCTTAGTTTAGTTTCTTTTAAAAATCATTAGTTTGGTTATTCTTTTTATCTCATGATTAGTTTAATTTAAAAAAAAAAATCAGTAGTTTGGTTATTTTGTTGATCCCATGTTTGGTCTAGTTTTTTAAAATTATTAGTTTGACTACTTTGTTAATATTATTCGTAGTTTTGTTTCTTTTAAAAATTATTGTTTAGTTTTTCCGTTGATCTCATATTTAGTTTAGGTTTAAAAAATTAGTAGTTGGTTTCTCAATTGATATTATGCTTGGTTTAATTCTTTTAAAATCATTTGCTTGGTTATTATGTTAATCTTATACTTAGTTTAATTTTTAGAAATTATTAGTTTGGTTTCATTGTTGAAATAATTCTTAGTTTAGTTTCTTTTCAAAATCATTAGTTTTGCTATTCTTTTTATCTCATGCTTGATTTAGTTTTTAAAAAATTTTAGTTTTGCTACTTTGCTGATATTGTGCTGAGTTTAGTTTTTGATAAAAATCATTAGTTTTGTTGTTTCATTAATATTATGTTTAGTTTAGTTTTTAAAAAATTATTAGTTTGGTTGCTTGGTTGATGTTATGCTTGGAATAATTTTTCTAAATATCATTAGTTTGGTTACTCTGTTAATCTGATACTTAGTTTAGTTTTTAAACATTATTAGTTTGTTCCTTTCATGATATTATACTTAGTTTAGTTTCTTTTAAAAATCATTAGTTTGGTTAGTCTGTTGATCTCATGTTGAGTTTAATTTTTAAAAGTTATTAGTATGGTTGATTTGTAGATGCCATGCTTGGTTTAGTTTTTTAAAAAATCATTAGTTTGATTATTCTTTTGATCTCATGGTTAGTTTAGTTTTGAAAAATTATTAGTTTGGTTGCTTTGTTAATATAATGCACAATTTAGCTTCCTTTAAAACACATTAGTTTTGTTATTCTATTGATCTCATGTTTGGTTTATTTTTTAAAAATGATTAGTTTTGTTGCTTTGTTGATGTCATAGTTAGTTCAGTTTTTTTTTTTATATATATATTTTAAATATCATTAGTTTAGTTATTTAGTTAATATCATGTTTAGTTTTGGTTTTAAAAAATTTTTAGTTTGGTTGTCTTGTTAATATTATGCTTAGTTTAGTTCCTTTAATAAGTCATTAATTTAGTTATTCAGTTGATCTCATATTTAGTTTGGTTTTGAAAAATTATTAGTTTTGTTGCTCTACTAATATTATGCTTAGTTTAATTATCTTAAAAATCATTAGTTTGATTATTTTGTTAATCTCCTGCTTGGTTTAGTTTTTAAACATTATTAGTTTGGTTGCTTTGTGGATATCACTTTTAGTTTAGTTTTTATTAAAAATCGTTAGTTTGGTTATTCCCTTGATCTCATGTTTAGTTTAGTTTTTAAAAATTATTAGTTTTGTTGCTTAGTTGATGTTTTGCTTTGTTTAATTCTATTAAAAACCATTAGTTTGGTTATTCTGTTGATGTCATTTTTAGTTTAGTTTTAAAAAAATAATTAATTTGCATGCTTTGTTGATATTGTGCTTAGTTTAGTTTCTTTTAAAAATAATTAGTTTGATTATTCTTTTGATCTAATGCTTAGTATAGTTTTTTTTTATATATAGTATATATATGTATATATCAGTTTGGTTATTTTATTGATCTCATATTTGCTCTATTTTTAAAAAATTATTAGTATAGTTAGTTTGTTGATATTATGTTGAGTTTAGGTTCGTTTAAAAATCATTAGTTTGGTTATTCCATTAATCTTATGTTTAGTTTAGTTTTCAAAAAATTATTAGCTTGGTTGCTTTGTTGATGTTATGCTTTGTATAATTCTTTTAAAAATCATTAGTTTGGTTATTGTGTTAATCTCACACTTAGTTTTTAAACATTATTAGTATGATTGCTTTCATGATAGTATACTTAGTTTAGTTTCTTTTAAAAATTATTAGTTTGGTTAGTCCGTTGATCTCATGTTTAATTTAGTTTTTAAAAGTTAATAGTATGGTTTATTTGTTGATACTATGCTTAGTTCTTCAAAATTATTAGTTTGGTTATTCTTTTGATCTCAAGCTCAGTTTAGTTTTGGAAAATTATTGGTTTGGTTCCTTTTTTTATATAATGCACAATTTAGTTTCCTTTAAAACACATTAATTTAGTTATTCTATTGATCTCATGTTTGGTTTAGTTTTTAAAAATTATTAGTTTGGTTATTTTGTTCATATTATGCTTTGTTTAGTTTCTTTTAAAAATCATTAGTTTAGTTACTCTTTTGATCTCCTGCTTAGTTTAGTTTCTTTTAAACATTATTAGTTTGGTTATTTGGTTGAACAATGTTTAGTTTAGTTTTAAAAAAAATTATTAGTTTGGTTGCTTTGTTGATGATATATTTTATTTAGTTTCTTTTAAAAATCATTAGTTTGGTTACTCTTTTGATCTCATGCTTAGTTTAGATTGTAAAAATTATTAGTTTGGTTGCTTTGTTGATATTATACTTAGTTTAGTTTCTTTTAAACATCATTAGTTTGGTTATTCCGTTGAAACAATGTTTAGTTTAGTTTTTAAAAAATTATTAGTTTGGTTGCTTTGTTGATACTATACTTTGTTTAGTTTCTTTTAAAAATCATTAGTTTGGTTAGTCTGTTAATCTCGTACTTAGTTTAATTTTTAAAAATTATTAGTTTGATTTCTTTGTTGAAATCATGCTTAGTTTAGTTTCTTTTCAAAATCCTTAGTTTGGTTATTATGTTTAAACAATGTTTAGTTTAATTTTAAAAAATTATAGTTTTGTTGCTTTGTAGATGTTATGTTTGGTTTAATTTTCTTAAAAAAAACATTAGTTTGGTTATTCTGTTAATCTCATGTTGTAGACCCCGCATTTCGGCTCATGCGTTTCCTACTCGATGGCGAACTCGATTTTTATTTAAAAAATGATCTTTTACTGATTAAGAAAATGACTTGGAGTCGCCACTTATTTTTGTTTTATTTTTAAAAGGGTAAACAAAATAAGAAAGAAAAACCCTAAGTGTGACTCCTTATTTTGGAAAAGGTGGTTTGCAAAAAACCGGATCGGGCTCGGGGGTCAGGTTACTTATCGGGAAGGTACGATAAAAGACCATAACACCCCTCTAAGTCCCTAAAGTCGGGTCTCTACTAATAAAATGAAGCTGACGTGGCAATTGACGAGTAAATCAATGAATATCTTGAATGATCATGCACACATAAGAATCGAGACATGCATAGACAACGATTAGAGGGAAAATGGGTACATACCTGGGCGACGAGCCACCACGCGCTATCAATAGAGAGGGTTAGTACACTATATAGAGCACAAAGCATATCACATGCATCACTAAACAGGGATTAAAATTGTTCGAAGGGAAACTGGATTTTTGAAATTTATTCGAGGATCGGAATCTTAGAGATTATTTGAAAATAGGATTCTTAGGAATTAAATGTAAGAATGAGAATTTTTAGAAATTAAATTTGAAAGAAAATTGGGATTTTGAAGAATTATTTGAAAGTTTGGGATTTTTAAGAAAAATTAAGTCACGAAAATTGGGATTATGAGAGTTAAATTTTGAAAGGGATCAGAATCGTAAGTTATTTGAGATGTAGAAATTATGAAAGTTGATGTGTAAAAATTGGAAATCTTAGAAATCATTCGAAGGCAGAATTTATAGAAATAATGAATAAGATGATAAGGATAATGATAATGAATAAGTAGCGGGATAAATACGGGAATTGGAGCATGGGAAATTGAAAATTAAGTTCGGAGATTGGACAATTGGAGTTTCAAATAGCTAAATTTAAAAATCGGAATTTTGAAGAATTAGACCTTAATGATTGAGATTTTTAAGAGAAATAAATAGGTAAATATGGAATAATGTTATTATTTAATCAAAACGATATTTGGAGGGATGAATAGTGAATAGTGGGATTTTGAAAATTAAGTTTGAAAGTCGGATCTTTGAATAATTGGACTCTAATTATTGGAATTTTTAGAAGAAAGAAATAAGTAAACGTGGAATTTATAACAATGATAACAAAGATGATATTTGAATGAATAAAAGTGAATGGTGGAATTTTTTAGTCTCAAGGTTAAATTTGGAAGTCCGGTTTGAAGAATTGAATTTTAATGATTGAAATAAATAAATAAATAAGTATGGAATAATGATACTAATTAGCAAAAATAATGTTTAAACGAGTAAAAAAAAGAATAGTGGAATTTTTCTAATTAAGAATTTGAATTAGGGCGTTGGATTTTTAAAGGATATGACTTTGAATAAATAGGTAGGAATGAGATTATAATACTAATTAACGAGAATAATATTTAGGCGAATAAAGATGGATAGTAGAATTTTTGGGATTGAAGTTTTAATTAAGGCATGGGGTTTTCGGAAGATTGGACTTTAAATAGACATGGAAATAATGATTCTAATTGATGAAGATAAAATTTAGACGAACTGTAGAATTTTTGGGGTTAACAAATTGAGTTAAGACAAGAGATTTTTGAAGAACTAGGTTTTAGATAAATAGACGAATACGAGATGATAATCCTAATTGATGAAAATAAGATTTAAACGAATTACTGAGAAACTAAATTAAGACAGGGGATTTTTGAAGGATTAGATTTTAAATAACTAAATAAACATGGGATAACAATTCGATTTATGAGAATAAGATTTAAACAAGTACTTGAAGAATTAAATTAAAACATGAGATTTTTGGAGGATTGGTATAGATAAATAAATAAATGAAAATAGGATACTAATTCTAATTAAAGAAAATAACATTTAGACAAATAGTGGGATTTTAGGATCGAGAATTAAATTATGACATTGGATCTTTTTAAAGGGTCGGATTTTGGATAAATAAACTAATACAGGATGATAATACTAATTAACGAAAATAATCATTTAAACCGAATAAAAGGAATTTGGAATTTTTAGGGGTTTGAGAATTAAATCAGGACATTAGGTTTTTTAAGAGTTGGACCTTAAATGAATAAAATAAAAATAAAAAATAAAAAACATAGGGGATAAGAATTCTAGTTAACGAATCATTTAGGCGATTAATAGAATTTCTAAGGTTGAAAGTTAAATTGAGGCTTTTGAAATATCGGACTTTAAATAAATATGGGATGGTGGTTCTAATCGATAAAAAGGAAATTTAAACGAATTGTGGAATTCTTAGGGTTGGAAAATTAAATTAAAATATGAAATGTTCGAAGGATTAGACTTTAAGTAACTAAATAAATATAGGATTGTAACTCTAAGTGATGAAAATAAGATTGAGTTGAATTGTAGAGTTTTTAGGATTTGAAAGATTAAATTAAAACATGGAATTTTCGCAGGATTAAACTTTAAATAACTAGATAAATGTGTGATAATAATTCTAATTGATGAAAATAAGATTTAAACGAATTAGTGAGAGATTAAATTAGGATTGAAAAATTAAATTAAAAATGTGGAGTGTTTGAAGGATTAGAATTAAGTTTTAGCGAATGAGATTTTTAAAAGGTGATAGGTAGATTCATACGAAATAATAATAATAATTAATAATCATAATGTTTAAGCTAGTGGAATGGAATAGTATAAATTTCGAAATAAAAATATAATTAATAATTTGCCTTTAAGTTTGAACTAACTAAATTGGTGAAAATAAAAAGTAAAATAAAATAAGTAAAATGACAATGCATGAATAAGCTAACAATTTATTAAAATTAAAGACTTAAAACTTGCTAGGACATGAAGTAACTAAATGGGCTCACTCATCAAGGACTTGGGCCATGAGAGTGACTAACATAAGGAGCAAATGGGGCCTTCCATCAGCAAGCTTGGGCTCCAACTTAAACTCAAAACCAAAGCCTTCATAGGTAAGCCCAAAACCAACATATGATAAGCCCAAAACCTATCTCCATCACATAATTGGGCCTAGTGCCCCAACTAAAGCCTAAGCCCGAGCTTCATCTTCCTCCCAGCTTGTTCCCCCCCGCGCCTGGCTTCATCACCAACAGCCACCTCCTCGCGGCAGCAGCGGCGACACCACCATGTCGAAACAGCTGCCAGAGAGCGGAAGCTGACGCGCATCCCCTTCCCGGCGCATCCGCGTGCTCCTTCTTCTCCACAGCTACAGGGGCGGTGACAGAGACGGAAGCACCACCAACAGCTGGAGCGATGGTGGAGACGGGAGTGCTGCCCCCATTAGTACTAACGTTGGCAATGAGATGAAGATGCTAGTTAGGGTGCAATGCCGGGTACCGCGTTAATGTAGGGAACGGGTTGAAGATGGTGAGTTTAAGGGACATATATATGGGTAGGAATGGTGTAGATAGATATGGGTGTGTTGTTAAGGTGGAATGAGAACGTGAACGGTGAGCTTAATGGGTATTTGAATGAGCAAGGCTGGCATGCGCACATGGGGCTTCATGTGCATGGGAAAGTTAGCAATAAACGGGTAGGAAATACATGGAATGGATAGTGGCCGGAATGAGAGATGTGAGACGTGAATGGTGTTGGGCATAAGGGGTATGGAGAAAGAGATCGCTAAGGAACCGAGCAAGGATGAGAAGTCTGAGGATTTAATTGCTGTAACCTCACTTCATGCATCATCAACAGATTGAAAAACCAATAGAAAATAAACTAATGTATGACCATCAATCACCACCTTGAGACCAAACATGAATCATTTTGCCACAAAAGAATAAGGAAATGTGAAAGGGAGTTGAAACAGAGCAGTACTCACAAGCTATCAGCAGAAAGATCCTTCCTCCTCCGTCACCAGTCGTCTCTCCTGCCCAAAACCACCCCCCTCGTCGACGTCTTCTTCTTTCCTTCCTTTTTTCTTTCTTATTTAGCTATGGAGTACCCTCTGACCCGGATGCTCTCTGCAACCCTCTACTCTGGATCCCTCCTTGAAGAAGCTCCCCCCAGATCTCTCCTTTTATTTTCCTCTGTTTGTCTTCCTCAGCAAGCCATCCTCCCTGCTGCTACACGTCCCATCTGGTGGCTACCCCCCATCCTCTCTAGCTGCCCGAGAGCAGCCCACTTGAGAGGCAGTCAAAAAACAACAAAAAATAATAATCTAAAAAAAAGCTAAAGCTCCTCGGGGGGGTCTACACATGTTTATTTTAGTTTTTAAAAAGTTATTAGTTTAGTTGCTTTGTTGATATTATGCTTAATTTAGTTTCTTTGAAAAATCATTGGTTTTTCTATTCTTTTTATCTCATGCTTAATTTAGTTTTTAAAAATATTAGTTTTTCTCATTTGTTGATATTATGCTGAGTTTAATTTCTTTTAAAAATCATTAGTTTGGTTATTCTATTAATCTTATGTTTAGTTTAGTTTTCAAAAAATTATTAGTTTGATTGCTTTGTTGATGTTATGCTTGGTATAATTCTTTTAAAAATCATTTGTTTGGTTACTATGTTAATCTCACAATTGGTTTAAGTTTTTAAACATTATTAGTTTGATTGCTTTCATGATTGTATACTTAGTTTAGTTTCTTTTAAAAATCATTAGTTCGGTTAATCCGTTGATCTCATGTTTAATTTGGTTTTTAAAAGTTATTAGTATGGTTTATTTGTTAATACTATGCTTAGTTTAGTTTCTTTTAAAAATCATTAGTTTGGTTATTCTTTTGATCTCAAGCTTAGTTTAGTTTTAAAAAATTATTGGTTTGGTTCCTTTTTTGATATGCACAATTTAGTTTCCTTTAAAACTCATTAATTTAATTATTTTGTTGATCTCATATTTGGTTTAGTTTTTAAAAATTATTAATTTGGTTATTTTGTTCATATTATGCTTTGTTTAGTTCTTTTAAAAATCATTAGTTTGGTTGCTCTGTTGATCTCCTACTTGGTTTAGTTTATAAAAAATTATTAGTTTGATTACTTTGTTGATATTATACTTAATTTAGTTTATTTTAAACATTATTAGTTTGGTTATTTGGTTGAAACAATGTTTAGTTTAGTTTTTTTTTTTTAAATTATTAGTTTGGTTGCTTTGTTAATGCTATACTTTGTTTAGTTTTTTTTTTAAAATTATTAGTTTGGTTACTCTTTTAATCTCATGATTAGTTTAATTTATAAAAATTATTAGTTTGGTTATTTTGTTGATATTATACTTAGTTTAGTTTCTTTTAAACATCATTAGTTTGGTTATTCCGTTGAAACAATGTTTAATTTAGTTTTTAAAAAATTATTAGTTTGGTTATTTTGTTGATATTATACTTAGTTTAGTTTCTTTTAAACATCATTAGTTTGGTTATTCTGTTGAAACAATGTTTAGTTTAGTCTTAAAAAAATTATTAGTTTGGTTGCTTTGTTGATGCTATACTTTGTTTAGTTTCTTTTAAAAATCATTGGTTTGGTTACTCTTTTGATCTCATACTTAGTTTCTTTTAAACATCATTAGTTTGGTTGTTCCATTGAAACAATGTTTTGTTTTGTTTTTCAAAAATTATTAGTTTGGTTTCTTTGTTTATATTATGCTTAGTTTAGTTTTTTTTATTTTTAAAAAATAATAATTAGTTTGGTTATTTTGTTGATCTTATATTCAATTTGGTTTTTAAAAATTATTAGTTTTGTTTCTTTGTTGATATTGTGCTTAGTTTAGTTTCTTTTAAAAATCATTAGTTTAGTTATTCAGTTGATCTCATATTTAGTTTAGACTTTAAAAATTGTTAGTTTTGTTGCTCTGGTTATATTATGCTTGACTTGATTTTTTTAAAAATAATTTATTTGGTTATTATGTTAATCTCATGCTTAGTTTAATTTTTAGAAATTATTAGTTTGGTTTTTTTTGTTGAAATCATGCTTAGTTTAGTTTCTTTCCAAAATCGTTAGTTTGGTTATTCCATTGATCCAATGTTTAGTTTACATTTTAAAGATTATTAGTTTGGTTGCTTTGTTGATGTTATTCTTGGTTTAATTCCGTTAAAAATCATTAGTTTGGTTATTCTTTTAATCTAATGTTTAGTTTAGTTTTAAAAAATTATTAGCTTAGTTGCTTTGTTGATTTATGCTTAGTTTAGTTTCTTCGAAAAATCATTAGTGTGACTATTCTTTTTATCTCTTGCTTAATTTAGTTTGTAAAAATTATTAGTTTTGTTGCTTTGTTAATATTATGTTGAGTTTAGTTTCTTTTAAAAATCATTAGTTTGGTTGTTCCATTAATCTCATATTTAGTTTAGTTTTGGTTCTTTGTTCATATTATGCTTGATATAATTCTTCTAAAAATCATTAGTTTGGTTACTCTTTTAATCTCATACTTAGTTGAGTGCTTTCATGATAGTATACTTAGTTTAGTTTATTTTAAAAATCATTAGTTCGGTTAGTCCGTTGATCTCATGTTGAGTTTTTAGTTTTTAAAAGTTATTAGTATGGTTGATTTGTTAATACTATGCTAGTTTAGTTTCTTTTAAAAATCATAAGTTTGATTTTTTTTATCTCCTACTTAGTTTAGCTTTGAAAAATTATTAGATTGATTGCTTTGTTGATATAATGCACATTTTAGTTTCCCTTAAAACACATTAGTTTAGTTATTCGGTTGATCTCATTTTTTGTTTTGTTTTTAAAATTTTCAAGCTTGGTTCCTTTGTTGATGTCATGCTTAGTACAGTTTTTTTTTTTTTTAAAAAAAAAACAAAACAAAACAAAAAAATATTTATTTTAGTGATTTAGTTAATCTCATGTTTAGTGTTGTTTTAAAAAATATTAATTTGGTTGTCTTGTTGGTATTATACTTAGTTTAGTTTCTTTAATAAGTCATTGGTTTAGTTATTCAATTGATCTCATATTTAGTTTAGTTTTAAAAAATTATTAGTTTTGTTGCTCCATTGAAATCATGCTTAGTTTAGTTTATTGTCAAAATCATTAGTTTGGTTATTCCATTGATATCATGTTTAGTTTAGTTTTTGAAAATTATTAGTTTGGTTTAATTCTATTAAAAATCATTAGTTTGGTTTTTTAATCTCATGTTTAATTTAGTTTTTAAAAAATTGTTAGTTTGGTTTTTTTTTTTATACTATGCTTAGTTTAGTTATTTTTAAAAATCATTATGTAGACCCCCATTTGGGGTTCACTCTTTGGCATCTCTACATATTTTTCTTTGCAGGTGGAGGGCTCTCAAAGAGCCATGTGTCACCTCGTAATTAGCCTTCAGTGAATCAGGTAGTGTTTTGCATATGCTAATCAAGGAGCGACACTTGGAAGAATCTTCAGAGAAGGCATCATTTTTCTGTTATGAGGAGCTATGAGAGAGGGGAGGTTGGGCTAGAGAAAGGAGAGAGGTGCTTTTCAGAAGGGCAGAGAGAGAGATGTGTTTTGGGTGCTGGGAAGCTTGAGAAAAGAAAGGAAGCAAGGTTGGCCAAAGAAGAGGAGATTGAGTTTTTACAAAAGGAGATTTTTTATTTTTTTTTTAGGAAGGAGTTTTGAACCATGAGTGCAGGGGAGCGTATTCTGTAGAGGGTTACAAAGAGGTTTTTGTTTGGTTTGGAGGGAAAGCTACCGAAAGGGGGGGAGCTCTTTCTGGCAAGGCTACTAGTTACAGGAAAGGATAAACTCAACAGTCTCCTTGCTCATTTTAGCTGGAGGGGAGCCTTTCAGGTGCGTTTTCTGGACCACATACTTATTGCAGTTGATTTTCTTGATATTGTTGTGATTATGTTATAAATAGTCTGTGCCTTGTTCTTCATATAAAATTTATTTAAGAGTGATTCGATTCCTTTTTATCTCTCCATTGGGTGTCTGAGTCATATCTTTGGGTCCTATTTCCACTGATTTTCCCACCTATACATGAGCCTATTGACTCCAATATGAAATGGAGCTCGGGTCGGTGTTTTCTTTGGTTCAGTTGATACTCTGTTTTTGTGATTGCTCTCTTGCTATTTATATTCTGTTTTCGATGGCCATTCATACCCTCAAGGAGAAGGGTTTTGGTCCAGCATGAGCCTTTGGTTTCATATGGGCATAGTTTCTAAAGCTTGAGACCAGAAGACGCTTCGTAGGCTAGCTCAGAATCAAGAGGCTGCAAGGAAGAGTCGGCTAAGGAAGAAAGTTTTGGTTATGGATAGGCATATGTCCAGCAGCTGGAGTGTAGCTAACCCAAGCTTACACAATTAGAGTAAGAGCTTCAATGAGCATGCCAACAGGGTGTTTTTATTGCAATTGAATTTTCTGGGGATCAGAGTCATTCCATGGGCGGAAATGAGGCTTTAGCATTTGACATGGGTTATGCTCGCTGGCTTGATGAATATCAGCGGCTAATCAATGACCTGAGATCAGTTGTAAATTCTCATGTAGGGGATAATGAACTACGCATTCTTGTCGATAGCAACATGGCCACCTGCAATGCATGGAGCTATGATGAGCATCTCATTCGAGTAGTTATTTGTTGTGGCCTGTATCCTGGAATTGTGCAAAATGGAAAGTCATTCTCATTGAAAACAATGGAGGATGGTCAAGTGCTTTGGCATTCGAATTCAGTCAATGCTCGAGAATGTAAAATTCCATATCCATGGCTAGTTTTCAATGAGAAGATAAAAGTAAACTCTGTTTTCTCCGAGATTCAACAGTTGTGTCTAATTCAATGCTTCTTCTATTTGGGGGCGACATCTTGAGAGGGGATGGTGATGGGCACTTGAAAATGTTGGGGGGGGGGGGGGGGAGGGGAGGAGGAGGGGATCTTGGAATTCTTCATGAAACCTGATACATCATAAATGTACCAAAGCTTAAGGAGATAACTTGATGAGCTTAATTCAGAATAAACTACTGAATCCCAAAATGGGCATACACATGTATCATGAGCTCCTTTCTGCAGTGCATCCAAAATGAAAGATGAATTGTTCAAACCCAGTTCACGGAGAACTGATGTGACACACTCCTTGTCCTTCAGGGTCCCATCTTTCATGATTTCAACCAGAGTTACAATGAACGATAACCTTCCAACTTCAGTTCACCCTTCAGGATGTGATACTAAAGGCAATAAAATTGAGAGAGCTTCATCGATCACTCCCAGGTTTTTATCCTCGAGCAGATGAAGTAATGCTGGTATGATACCTGCCTTGATGGCTCGCGACTTATTGGATTGGTTGAGTGACAGGTTAAACAAGGCAGTGCCTGCATCTTCCTCTATCCTTCATGCTCACAACTCCACCACATATCTATTAAACCCATCCTTTCATCCATCCTTTATTCCACCAATCTCATACCCATTTTTCACTGCCCACTTCTTCTTCACCCACATTCCCATTCTTCAAATATCCATTATTCCACCCTTCCCACTATCTATTCTACCCATGACGCCCATTTCCTCCATCCATCAAACCCATCGCTTCACACCCACCGAACCCTATGCATATTCACCCTCAATGTTCTCTACACCTTTATCATCTTCCCAAACTCACATACCCATCACTAAGCCAACCTAATAACTCCCCATCTGTCATCCCACAGCCGGCAACTCGTTTCACCATTCTAATAACCTCATCATGCCTCTTCATATCCATCACCATCCGTATTTCTATTTTTTTAATACCCATCAAACCACTTTTCTCACTACATTTTCACCACCTGTCCTACCAATAATACTCCCACCATTCCTGCTCCAACATATCTATCCTCATGCTCCTCCATGCACATACCCATATTCCCTCATACCCATAACCCTGCACTCATCATTACCCTCCATCATCCATTCAATCACACCCTTTATATCCCCCAGAACTCATCTTTCATACCCATTGAATTTGAATACCCTCACTCATACGTTCAACCACTCAATCCCATTATATTCCGAATCGCAGATCAGGATATAATTTTATTCCTCAAGATTTTTGCTCGTTGTGACCCTACAACGCATAAGGAAACGATGCATGCAATCTGTGCACTAGCTCACATGATTGGCTCAAAGTTTGGGACATTGGGATATGATTCTCATTGCCAATCCCTTAAAGGTTACTGCTGTTAGTTTCATTTACTGAAGAATAAATCAGGTTATTGCTAAGCCCGCATGCAAGCTTATTCCTGATCTCGGCGTCTTCAACATTTGAATGGATTTACACTGAAGGGTGGAAGTGAGGAGCTAAAAATAAGAGAGTTGTAGTGTGGCAGGGGATCGAGATAGAACAAGAGAAGCATAGAAGAGGGGAAGAATCACCGGGGGCCTACACTCTTTGTTGGGAGGAATGCAATAAAAAAAAAATTGATGTGGCTTCACTAGCATCAAAAGAGCCTATTCTTTTTTATGATGAGGGAATCTTATATGAAGATGAATTGGCTGATAGTGGAGTGTCACTTTTAACTGTGAAAGTGAGGGTCATGCCAACTTGTTGGTTTCTTCTCTTGTGTTTCTGGTTTAGAGTTGATGGAGTGCTTATGAGATTGAGGGACACTCGCATGCATTGCATTTTTAAGGATGATGCAAACCCCATCATTCTTCGGAAAGCTGCTGGAGAGAAGCTACATTCCAAGCTTTATCTGCAAAAGGATATCCTTCTGATTCTACTGCATATAATGATCCAAGCACCAACAGCCAGAGGCTTCCCATCATCATGCATAAGACCCAAAAGCTTAAGGTGAAGTAACTGATCTTATGCTGTAGAATGTTGTTTCAAGAAAGATTAAGATCTGCATTATTGAAAAGAGCATCGAGGATGGATTTTCAGAGAGAGTTGGAGTTGCGTAGGAAGGAGATGCTAGAGAGAATTCAGGCAGATATTGCATAAATACGGCGCAGGGATGATGAAGACACTGATGCTTCAGACGAGGACTACAGTGGTTGATGCAGCAGTTGAAGATTGGACAAAGGATTATAACATCTGAACCTCGCTGAAGTTCCCATAGATAAATGGCCCCCTTCTATCAGTTCAAACAGAGATTACCTTTTGTTTTTTTTCTGTGAGTTAACAAATTTTATGGAGTGCAATAGGGGCAAGCCACAACCTCCTTTTGATTAGACAAAGCCTGCTCTTCCAGCTCTTGGGCGTCTTATTCACTCGAATGATGAAGATGTGCTAACTGATGCATGTTGGCCACTGTTTTACCTTTCTGATGGTACAAATGACAAAGTTCAAGCTGTTATTGAAGCGGGTGTATATCCTAGGCTTGTTGAGCTTTTACTTTACTCATCTCCTTCTATTCTCATTCCTGCACTTCGCATGGTTGAAAACATTGTCACTGGAGATGATATGCAAACCCATTGCATAATCAACCATCAGGCACTTCTTTGCCTTTTGAACCCGTTGACCAATAACCATAATAAGAGCATCAAGAAGGAAGCTTGTTGGACTATTTCAAATATCACAGCTAGCAACAAGGAGCATATTCGGGTTGTAATTGAGGCAAACATAATTGGTCCCCTTTGTTCATTTGCTTCAAAATGTTGAAGAGAAATCGTGATTGGGTTGCCTCTACGTTAAATTTAGCATGGATGGTGCTCCATACCTGAGGAAGGTCGACCTCAAAACCTATTGCAATTATGTGGAACTCTCATTGGCTCTGGAGAAGATGTTCAGCTGCTTTCCAATTGGGCAGTGTGGTTCTCATGGACTTCTATGGCGCGATGGGCTAACTGAGAGTCACTTAATGGATATTCTTCATGGTTCTGAAATATGCTGACATATGAGGATAAGAATAGAAACAAGTGGATGTTTCATTTCTTAAGCTGTCTTCGCTTCCAAAAATTGATTTTCAAAAATCTGATTTTCAAGTAGTTTTCTTTTACTCCTTAACCCTTTCATTATTTTATTCTCTTTTATTATTTCATTTTATTATTTTATTTTATCATTTTATTTTATTTTATTTTTTACTTTTTATTTCCCATTATTTTTTTTCTTAACAATCTTAAAGTCAATAAAATCCCTTTTTAATAAAATTTGCTTCCACTTTCTATTCGGCAAGCAATTTTCAAATCTTTCTTGGTCTTTTAAAATGTTTTAAAATAAGTATGAATTTATTCCTGTAATTTCAAATAATGGAATTTATGGGATTAACTCATACAATATAAAATAAGCTTTGGTGGGGTCCAACATATGTGATTTTATGATTGACTGATTGACTGATTGATTGTTATATTTGTTTGATTTATTCTGCTCTATGACATGCATGAGATTATTTCTTAATTGTGCACTAACCCCCTCTCTTGATAGCGCATAATGGCTCATTGCCCAGGTACACACCCATTCTCACTCTGGTCATTCTATATGCATGTATTGAATCTCACACGTGCATGATCGTTTTGAGTATCTATTGATTTTCTTATTGATTGTCACGTCAGCTTCATTTTATTAGTAGAGACCCAACTTTAGGGACTTAGAGGGGTGCTACGGTCTTTACTGTACCTTCCCGATAAGTAACCTAACCCCCGAACCCGATCCGGTTTTTCATAGACCACTTTTTCCAAATAAGGAGTCACACTTAGGGTTTTCTTTCTTATTTTGTTTACCCTTTTAAAAATAAAACAAAAAAAAGTAGCAACTCCAAGTCATTTTCATAATCAATAAATCATTTTTCAAATAAAAATCAACCTCGCCATCAAGCGGAAGCGCATGAGCCGAAATGCGGGGTCCACACATTAGTTTGGTTATTCTTTTGATCTCATGCTTAGTTTATTTTATAAAAATTATTAGTTTGGTTTCATTGTTGATTTTATACTTGGTTTAGTTTCTTTTAAAAATCATTAGTTGTGGTTATTCCATTAATTTGGTTGCTTTGTTGATGCTATGCTTAGTTTATTTATTTTTAAAAATCATTAGTTTGGTTATTCTTTTAATCTCCTAGTTAGTTTAGTTTTGAAAATATATTTGTTTGGTTTGTTTGTTGATATTACGGTTAATTTAGTTTTTTTAAATAAAAAAAAAATCATTAGTTTGGTTATTTTTTTTATCTTATGTTTGGTCTAGTTTTTAAAAATTATTAGTTTTGTTACTTTGTTGATATTATGTTTAGTTTAGTTTCTTTTAAAAACCATTAGTTTAGTTATTCAGTTGATCTCATATTTAGTTTAGGTTTAACAAATTATTGGTTTGGTTGCTTTGTTGATATTATGCTTAGTTTAATTCTCTTAAAAATCACTAGTCTTCAGTTGATCTCATATTTAGTCTAGGTTTCAAAAATTATTAGTTTGATTGCTTTGTTGATATTATACTTGGTTTAATTCTCTTAAAAATCATTAGTTTAGTTATTCAATTGATCTCATATTTAGTTTTGGTTTCAAAAATTATTAGTTTGGTTTCTTTGTTGATATCATACTTCGATTAGTTTCTTTTAAGAATTATTTGTTTGGTTATTATGTTGCTCTCATGTTTAATGTAGTTTTTAAGTATTACTAGTTTTGTTGCTTTGTTAATTTTATGCTTGGTTTAATTCTTTTAAAAATCATTAGTTTGGTCATTCTGTTAATTTAATATTTAGTTTAGTTTTTAAAAAAATATTAGTTTGGTTTCTTTCTTATGCTTAATTTAGTTTCTTTTAAAAATCATTAGTTTGGTTGTTCAATTGATCACATATTTAGTTTAATTTTCAAAGATTATTAGTTTGGTTGCTTTGTTTATATTATTATAGACCCTTGATTTTGTCCCCTAACCACATTCCTCAATGCTCTTTTAGTACTCCATAATAGTTCATTTGTGGCCCATTGATACAACTTATCTTTTTGAGACACCATAAAGACTCTGGTCAAGGGATTTATCTAGCCTCTCATTATGATCCTTTGCAACTCTAAGTTAGATATAGGATTTTCCTTTAATCTTTTTAGAATAGCTCATTTAGGTACACTTTTAGGTTAGTTAGGCACTTTTCTGATCACCCTAGGTCACTTAGGCATCTTTCAAGCTCACTTAGGTTCATTTAGGCACACCTAATCCATTAGGCACCATCCTGGCCCATCAAAGCTCCCTTAGGCCCACTTAGGCTCACCTTGACTCATTTAGATTAACCTATACCCGCTTAGGTTCACCTAGGCCCACTCTAGTTCACATAGTCCTGTTTTGGTTCATCTAAGCCCACCTAGGGACACCTAGCCCACCTAGGCCTACCTAGGCACACCTAGCCCACTCAGGTTCACTCAAGCCCACTTAGGTTCCTCTAAGCCACTTAGGTTCTCCCAAACCCCACCTTAAGTACATTTAGGTCACTTTTTAGGTAATTCTTGCATGATTGCATGTTCTTGTTTTTTTTTTTTTTTGTTTAGTATTTATTTATTTATTTTAGGAAATTGTTTGTGGTTAATGATTTTAAGTCTCTTTAAGTTGAATGAAATAATATTCCATTCTTCTCAAAATTGCATGTGATTGACTTTTAATTTTTTTAATCGCATAATTTTAATATTTTTAATTTTCAATTTCGTGATTTTTATTGATTTTAACCCTCATTCTTTTTTGGTTTGTTTTGCATGGGATTTTGAGTACCCCATCCATATTGAAGGAAGATATTCACAAGATTTTTTGTTTTTTGTTTTTTTTTTTTTTTGGAAGTATGGAGTAACGTTCTGGAAAGAAAAATCAAGTTCATTTTGGGGGAAAGATTCGGTATGTTTTTTAGATGAAACGATGGTTGGTCAAAGGGAGGACTTTTGGAGCACGTTTTGGGAAGGAGTTGGGTTCACATTCTGGAGGATTCTGAGCACGTTTTGGCGGAATTTCGAGGGCTAAGCCATGGATAAGGCCTTTTAAGCATTTTTTGGAAAGAGGGATCACTACATTTTGGAGAAGAATGGGGGGAGGGGGGGTAGCAACACCAAAAATCTCGAGGAAAACTTATCCATTGGGCTTTAGGGAGAAGTTATATCCTCTTCAAGAACAATAGCCAAGGGCAAGTCAGAAAGAAAAAGCCTACACATAGTCCACTACGGGAGGGGTTGCATAAGTCCTCATATAGACGTCATTCTCCATAGAGAAGCACCAACGAGCAGTAGCCTGAAAAGGGAGACAATTGATCATGAGACTTCTTGAGAGGGTGAATAACGCACTATAAGAGGGGCCTTCTCTTACACGCGAATTCAAGTTTCTTCACAGCCACCCTCACGACTGCACAGTTTGCATCATGAGAGATCCCTCTTAGCATCACACACCAAGGAAATGGACTATCAATTCAGGAAGCATCACAACACACCATTGGAGAAGTTGGAGTCCACCAATCATGGTTGCAAAGAGGCACGCACAGAAGAGGCAACCACACACCAAAGTTTGGGCTGCATCTCCCACAAGAAGCAGCAACATGGGACTCCATTGGAGAGAATTCTCCACACACGGTCACATAAAGGCTGCCATACATAGTTGAAAAGATATCCATAGGACGTACCATAAGATGGTGGTTGTAGCCGCACGTTGGACTTAAGAAAAGCGGTTGTCACTTTCAATACACCATAAGGGAGAAAAGATTCACACACGCAACAATGGGAAGGTAAGTTGATTTTTTTTAGTTTGGTTTTTTATTAATTATATATGTTTGACAATTTATTATTTTTTAGTTTGGTTTTGATTAATTTTATATATATATATATATATATATTAAAAGGTATGATTTTTTTTTTTTTTTTGCTTAGTTTTTAATTCATCATATTATATTGAAAGGTTTTAATTTCTTTAGTTTAGTTCTTTTAGTTCATTATATTATATTAAAAAGTTAGAATTGTTTTTAGTTTCCTTTCTATTTATTGTATCATATCGAAAGGTTATAATTTTTTATTATTATTATAGTTCACTAGATTAATTGTTTTGTAGGATAAAATTTTTATTTTGAAGCTTGTGCCATTTTAGTTTATTTCGTTTAAGTTAATTCAAAAGTTTTATAGTTTTAATTAATTAGTTTAATTCGTTTTATTGATTTGATGTCATGATGTTTTATCTTACAAAGTTTGATAATTGTAGTACTTAATCATCTTGTTTTAGGTTTTGTGTTATTAGGTTATTTACCATGCTATTAAAATTTTATCTTGTAAAGTTGGATAATTTTAGTGCTTAATCATCTTGTTTTAGGTTTTGTGTTATTAAATTTTTTTCTCTATGCTATTTAAAGTTCTCATTTTTAGTAATTTGGTAGTTCTTTGGTTTAGATTTTATTGTTATATTACATGTCTTTGATTGTGTTATTATATTTAAAGTTCTTGTCTTTAGAAATTTGGTAGTTATGAGTTTTTAGATTTTCTTGTTATTATGCATGCCTTTGATTGCATTATTACATTTAAAATTTGCATATTTAGAAATTCGGTAGTTCTTAGGTTTTAGATTTTCTTGTTATTATACATGTCTTTGATTGCACTATGTTATTAAATTCTCATCTTTGGAAGATTGTTGATTCTTAGGTCTTAAATTTGCTTGTTATTATATTTGTAATTTGATTATTATTTTTATTGAATGTTTCATCCTTAGAAGATTGGTATTTTTTAGGTTCTAGATCTTTTGGTTTTATTTCATGCTATTAAAAGTCTTGATTTTTATTTTTGAAAGCATATTGGTTTGATGGAATCCTTATATGAAAGAATTTTTCATAACTCATCCTTGTTGTCAGTTTCCACTCACCTACTAACCATTTGGATATAAAATTCGTTTTGATAATTTAGAGTACTTTTCAAAAAATTTCCAAAAAATTTATGATATTCATTACTTCTTGAACTTGATTTTGGAATATTATTCGACTAAAAAAGATTTTCTTGAAGTCAAAATTATGATAATCTCTTTCAGCATGTTCTATTTAGGCTTACTTCTGTACACTTGAGAGCACTTTGCAAAATTAAATTACTTTTTGATATTTTGAATTTAAATAAATATTTTC
This sequence comes from Vitis riparia, assembly GCF_004353265.1. Lineage (NCBI taxonomy): Eukaryota > Viridiplantae > Streptophyta > Magnoliopsida > Vitales > Vitaceae > Vitis > Vitis riparia. The sequence goes on along the minus strand of NW_023269694.1, from coordinate 172,376 downwards.
CTTAGATTTTTTACTTCTTAAAATTGAATTTTGAGATATTATTAAAAAAAATATGTTTCTTGAGAGAGAGATGATTTTTCAAATTTGTGCCTACTGCACATGACTTTTTTTGGATAACTGATAAGTTTGAGGGTTTTAAAAATACTTTCTAGGGCTCTCTAGTCTTGGCTTTATTTATTATTATTTTTTTTTTTTTTGTAAACTAGACAACTTAAAGGACATGTATGATTTATTTTTATTTTTTATGATTTTAGGAGACTGATTACTATTCAAAAACCACACATTTTAGATAATAATTATCATGAGTTTCATACATTTTGAGTAGTAATTATGCCTAATATACCCAAGTAATACATTGCTACCCTTACAAGAGATACTAATGGTTTTTGTGAAGTTTTGGAGATATTTCAAGGTGATTTTTGAAGTATTGAGGGACAAAAGAAAAATGGAATCCAGGAAGGTAAACAATATGGATGATGAAGCAATGCTTGGACCAAGATTTGGAGCTGAATTGAAGGTGGTTGAGGTGGATTCAAAAGAAAGAAATGGGAAAAAATGACAAAAAGGAGTTGAAAAAACTATGTTTTTCCATTTCGTATGATCATGCAAAAGTTTCGCACAGTCATGCGAAATGGACCAGAAAGCAATTTTGGCTGCAACTCAAAGGGAAAACTAAAAATTGATTTCGCATGACTATGCGAAAATTTCGCACAGTCATGCGAAATTGGTGTTGATACATTTTCCACTTCGCACAATCGTGCGGAATTGTTGGAGCTTGTGCGAAATTGCATTTTTCCAGATTTCTTGATGAAGAAGCCTCTGAAAGACCTCTTGGATGATGCCAAGTGTCCACTTGAACTTGACCTATCAATAGAAACTTGATTTACTCATTTGGGGGACTTTTAGACATTTTCTAATTGTAGAACTTTCCAGATTTTTTCTTTTTATAGAATTCTCTTTTTTCCTTCATTTTCTCACTAGCCAAACATGTCTTTTGAGACCAAATCTCCAAGCATGAGTGGCTAAATCTTGTTTTTCTCGAAGGAGGCAAGATCTATGGTGAATTAGAGAAATGAGCTTGAATTGCAAAGGTAATTTGATCCAATTGATTGATTAATTCAAATCATATATTCAATTTATCTTAAATTATCTTCCAATGATTACTACAATGCAAACTAGTTAGATTCATCAAATTCTTAATGCTAGATTTGATGAGATTAAATAGTTGCATTGTGTGAATCATTGGAAGATAATTTAAGATGAATTGAATATATGATTTGGATTGATCTCTTGGATTAAATGACCTAATTTGAAGAGAAATTAGATCTAAATCTAAAGCTAAATCAAAAATCGGTTTAGATGAAAATTTAGGTTTTCAATCTAACTTGATAAAAATTGGATCTTAACATCTATTCACCATGGAAATTGTTTTATAGAAAATCCTAACTCGGAGAATTTAATTTTCTATTAATTTTATTCTATATTTACATTTCATTTTCCTCTCAATTTGAAATCATTGTTATTTTGAACTTTTATCATGAATTGTCAAATCATTTTCACTTGATCACAACCATTCCTTCTTCTCTCATTCAAGCCTTGATTACCAAGAATAATCCATCCTTGTGGACGATACCTAAAAACCACTATACTATAGTAGTATCTATCAAAACTACTTTTTGATCAAGTACAAGCTGCTATAGAGTAGTGGATTTGGTTATAAATTTTGTTTTGATCAATTAATGATGAAAAAAACAAACGATCAAAGACCTTTGAATATTTTTACAAATTCAGTTTATGCATGTCACCATTTTCTACCTAGTTCTAGACCTTCTAGAACTTTTGGGTGTTTTTGCTTAAATTTATTATTTGAATGAGTGTTTGAGTTTTTTTATGTTCTTCTAGAAGTGTAGGAGATGTTTCCTGAAAATTTTTGTAATTAAATTCCACTTCAAGATTTTTTTTTTAGGATTTGTTTTATGATGCTTCTTGTTCTGATTGCATGCTAATGATCTTGTACTTTACTTAACTATGCTATTTTTTTGGAGTTATTTGACTTATCTTGGCTTGACTTTGGTTATTGTATCATGATACAGACTAAATTGAGAGGTGTGTCTTTATTTTTCATGATCAAATGATGTTCCTATATATTAATTTATATTTTTTCTTTTGATAATAGTGTGCTACCTGTTTTGCTAAATGTTTAATCATAACCCTTGATTTGTTTTTTTCTCATTTTTTGGGAGTTATATACATGACTTGTCTAATAATTGGTGTTTTCTTATACTTTGGTCATTTCTGTTGTGATATTTAAATACCATGCATGTTAGGATTTCTTTTCTTTAACATCTGTTATTATAACTTTGATCTAACCTCCAATGTCTTGTGGAAGCGCATTGTTATTCAGGTACGCTTCTTATCTTTGCATCTTAATTCCATTAGTTATGTAAAGCTTCATATATGATCATTATCATGCTTAATATATTTTTGATTGCTTGTTTGACTCACCATGTTAGATTTCTTGACTATGGTAAAATACATGTGTGTGTGTTTTAAACTAAATTTGATATCTTATGACAACGCTTAAGTTGTAGCTCAAGTACGCCTATCTTCCTTACTCATGTGATTGATTACTTAGATATATTTGTTTGAATATGAATAACAATCTAGCCAATAGAGACCACTTTAAGGCTTAGAAGGGTGCTACCTCTTTGAGGTACCTTTCTGATAGGTAGCCTAATCCTCTCTGCCCTAGACTTAGTTTTTTCAAATACAGGGTTTTCCAAAACTTAAGGAGTCATTTTTCTTAGGTGAGTCAACAAATTGGTGACCCCGTTTAGGATTTTTGAAGATCAAGCTTGAACACTACTTGAGGACAATATGGTGTTTAATTGGTTGATTTAGTTTTGAACACTACTTTAGGCAAGGTGATTCAGTTTGCTTACTTAACCGTTTGTGATTTAGTTAAAGAAAAGAGATTTTTTTTTAGAATTGATATTTTGAGTTAAGCTTAATCATTTTGTCTTGGAAACCATTGTAGATTCTATTTAAGTTTATTCTTTGGTCCTTTCGTTCTCATCATTAGGACACAATTCTAGGTTCTATCTAGCCTTATTCATTTGTTCCTTTGGTTTCTCATCATTGGCTCACAATTCTAGGTTCTATTTAAGTTTATTCTTTGTTCCTTTGTTTTCTCATCATTGGAACTCCATCATAACTTCTATATAAGTTTATTCTTAGTTCCATTCATTTATCATCATTGGGACACAATCTTAGGTACTATCTAAGAATATTCGTTTTTTTCCCTTGGTTTCTTATCATTGGAATGCCGTCCTAGGTTCTATCTAAGTTTAATTGTTTGTTCCTTTGGTTTCTCATCTTTAGGACACCATCCTAGGCTTTATCAAAGTTTCTTCTTTCTTCATTTAGTTTCTCATCATTAGGACACCATCCTAGGTTTTGTCCTACTTCATTCTTTTTCATTTCATTTCTCATCAATGGGATACCATTCTAGGTTCTCTCTAAGCTTAATAATTTGTTCCTTTGGTTTCTCATCAATGGGACATCATCCTAAGTTCTAAGTATCTTTTTTGTTCCTTTAGTTTCTCATTATGGGGACACCATCCTAGATTCTATCTAAGCTTAATCATTTGGTCCTTTGGATTCTTTTCATTGGGACAACATCATAGGTTCTATCTAAGTTTACTCTTTGGTCCTTTTACTTCTCATCATTAGGACGTCATCCTATGTTCTATATAACCTTATTTGTTTGTTCCTTTGGTTTCTCATCATTGGTTCACCATCCTAGGTTCTATCTTGGTTTATTCTTATGCCTTCACATCATTGGGACACCATTTTAGGTTCTTTCTAAATTTATTCTTAATTCCATTGATTTATCATCATTGGGATGCCATCCTAGGTACTAACTAAGATTATTCGTTTTTTCCTCTGGTTTTTATCATTAGGACACCATCCTTGGTTCTATCTAAGCTTAATTGTTTGTTCATTTAGTTTCTTATCATTGGGACACATCCCTAGATTCTATTTCAATTTATTCTTTGTTCATTTGGTTTCTCATCATTGGAAAACCATCCTAGTTCTATCTTAATTTATTCTTTATTTATTTGGTTTCTCATCATTAGGACGTCATCATAGGTTCTATCTAAACTTAATCGTTTGTTCCTTTGGTTTCTGAACATTGGGAGGCAATCTAAGGTTCTATCTCATTTTATTTTTTGTTCATTTCGTTTCTCCTCATTTGGGTGTCGTCCTAGGTTCTATCCAAAACTTAATCGTTTGTTCACTTAGTTTCTCATCATTGGGACACCATCCTAGGTTCTATCTAACCTTAATCGTTTGTTCCTTTGGTTTCTCATCATAGGGACACCATCCTAGGTTCTTTCTTAGTTTATTCTTCTTTCCTTTGGTTTCTCATCATTGGAATGTCATCCTATGTTCTATCTAACCTTAATCGTTTATTCCTTCGCTCTTGCATCAATGCGACTACCATCATTAGTTCGATCTCAATTTCTTCTTTGTTCATTTGGTTTCTCATCATTGGGACGTCATTCTAGGTTATGTCTAAGCTTAATTGATTGTTCCTTTGGTTTCTCGACATTGGGAAACAATCCAAGGTTCAATCTTATTTTATTCTTTGTTCATTTCATTTCTCATTATTAGGACATCATCCTAGGTTATGTCTAAGCTTAATTGATTGTTCCTTTGGTTTCTTGACATTGGGAAACAATCCAAGGTTCAATCTTATTTTATTCTTTGTTCATTTCATTTCTCATCATTAGGACATCATCCTAGGTTCCATCTAATCTTAATCGTTTGTTCGTTTAGTTTCTCATCATTGGGACACCATCTTGGGTTCTGTCTAAGCTTAATTGTTTGTTCCTTTGTTTCTCATTATTAGGACGCCATCCTATGTTCTATCTAACCTTAATCGTTTCTTCCTCTGCTTTCGCATTGATGCAACCCCATCCTAGGTATTATCTCAGTTTATTCATTGTTCATTTGGATTCTCATCATTTGAAGACAATTCTAGGATCTTTCTAAGCCTAATCATTTCTTTCTTTTGTTTCTTATTAATTGGGACATAACCCTAGGTTCTATCTCAGTCTCCTCTTTGTTCCTTTGGTTTCTCATCATTGGGACACCATCCTAGGTTCTTTATTTATCCTTTGTTCCTTGGGTTTCTCATCATTTGGACGCCATCCTATGTTCTATCTAACCATAATCGCTTCTTCCTTTGCTTTAGCATTAATGCAACACCATTCTGGGTTCTGTCTTAGTTTATTCTTTATTCATTTAGTTTCTCATCATTGGGATGCTATCCAAGGTTCTGTTTAAATTTAATCATTTATTCCTTTGGTTTCTCATCATTGGGAAACAATCCTAGGTTCAATCTCATTTTATTCTTTGTTCATTTCGTTTACCATCATTGGGATGCCATCCTAGGTCTTTCTAAGCTTAATCGTTTGTTCATTTTGGTTTTTCATCAATGGGACACCATACTAGGTTTTATCTAAGCTTAATCGTTTGTTCCTTTGTTTCCCTGGGACACCGTCCTAAGTTCTAAGTTTCTTCTTATTTCCTTTGGTTTGTCAAAATGTGGACACCATCCTAGGTTCAATGTTAGTTTATTCTTTGTTCATTTTGTTTCTATGGAACACCATTCTAGATTCTATTTAAGCTTAATTGTTTGATCATTTCGATTCTCGTCATTGGGAGACAATCGTAGCTTCTAAGTTTATCCTTTGGTCCTTTCATTTTTCATCATTAGGACGCCATCCAAGGTTCTATCTAACCTTATTGATTTGTTTCTTTGGTTTCTCATCATTGCGTCACCATCCTAGCTTCTATCTTCGTTTATTCTTAATTCATTTGCTTTCTCATCATTGGGGCACCATTTTAGGTTTTATCTATTTTTATTTTTATTTCCATTGATTTATAATCATCGGGACTCCATACTTGGTACTACATAAGCTTAATCGTTTGTTCCTTTTGTTTCTCATCATTGGGTCGCCATCCTAGGTTAAGCTTAATTTGGACGCCAAAGTAGCAAAGAATAAACTAAGATAGAACCTGGCGCCTTCCAAAAATGAGAAACCAAAGGACCAAATAAGTAAGTTTAGATTAACCGTGCATAGCATCCCATTGATGAGAAACAAAAAATAAACTGAGATAGAACCTAGGATGGCGACCCAATGATGAGAAACAAAAGGAACAAACGATTAAGCTTATGTAGAACCTATGATATCGTCCCAATGATGAGAAACTAATTGAACAAAGAACCTAGGATGACATCCCAATGATGAGCAACCAAAATGAACAAAGAATAAACTAAGATTGAACATAGCAAAGTGACATAATGATGAGAAATCAAAGAAATAAAGAATAAACTAAGATAGAATATAGGATGGTGTCCTAATGATGAGAAACCAAAGCAACAAACAATGTTTAGATAGAACCTAGTTATGCATTCCAATGACGAGAAACGAAATGAACAAATAATAAATAGAGATAGAACCTATGATGGTGTCCAAATAATGATAAAGAAAAGTAACAAAGAGGAAACTTAGATAGAACCTAAGATGTGATGATGAGAAATTAAGGAGGAAATAAGAAACTTAGATTCGACCTCGGATGCAGTCCTATTGATGAGAAACGAAAGGAACTAACTTTTAAACTTAGATAACATAGGATGGGGTCCCAATGTAGGAAAACAACTAAACAAAGAATAAATTTAGATAGAACCTAGGATAGTGTCCCAATGATGAGAAACCAAAGGAACAAACATCAAACTTAAATCAAACCTATGATGGTGTCCCAATGTTCAGAAACGGACGGAAGAAATGATTAATGTTAGATAAAATCTAGGATGGCATCCCAATGATGAGAAACCAAATAAAGTAAGAAAAAACTGAGATAAAACCTAGGATGGTGTAGCGAAGATGAGAAACTAAAGGAAAAAAGAAGAAACATGGATAAAAAACCTAGGATGATGTCCCATTGATGAGAAATGAAACAAACAAAAAATAAACTAAGATAGAACATAGGATGGTGTCCCAATGATGAGAAACAAGAGGAACAATGAAGAAACCTAGATAGAACCTAGGAGGGTGTCGCAATGATGAGCAACCAAACGAACAAAATATTAAGCTTATATTGAACCTATGATGTCTTTCCAATGATATATGAAACCAAATGAACAAAGAAAAAACTTAGAATAAACTTAGGACAGTGGTCCCAATGATTAGAAACAAACATAACATAAAAGATACTTAGAACCTAGAATGACATCCCAATAATTAGAAACCAAATCAACAAATAATAAACTGAGGATGAACATACGATTGTTTCAGAATGATTAGAAAGCAAAAAAACAAACGTTTAAGCTTAAATAGAACCTAGGATAACTTTCCACCTATCAAAAACCAAATGAACAAAGAATAAACTGAGATAGAAACCAGAATGGTTTCCCGATGATGAGAAACAAATGTAATAAAGAAGAAACTTAGATACATCTTAGGATGGTGTCCCAATGATGAAAAACCAAATGATCAAAGAATAAATCGAGATATAACCTATGATGGTGCCTCAAATGACAAGAAAAAAAAAAAAAAGGATCATACGATTGGGTGCAGAAAGAACCTAGGATGGAGTCCCAACGATGACAAACCAAAGGAAAAAACAATTAAGTTGAAATAAAACCTAGGATAATGTTCCACTGATCAGAAACCAAAATGAACAAAGAATAAACAAAAACTAAAATGGTGTCCCAATTATGAGAATCGAAAGTAACAAATAAGAAACTTAGATACAACTTTGGACGGTACCCAATGCTAAGAACCCAAATAAACAAAAATGAATTGATATAGAACCTAAGATGGTGTCCCAATGATGGGAAACCAAAGGACAAATTGATTAAATTTGGAAAGAACCTAGGAAGGCGTCCCAATATTGAGAAATCAAAGGAAAAAACAATTATGTTTAGATAGAACCTAGTTACACATCCCAATGATTAGAAAATAAAGTAACAAAGAAGAAACTTAGATAAAACCTAGGAACCAATCCCAAGGAAGAAAAAAGAAACTTAGATTCAGCCTAAGATGCAGTCCTATAGATGAGTAACAAAAGGAACTAACGTTTATGCTAAGATAGAACCAAGGATGGGGTCCCAATTATAATAGAACCTAGGATAGTGTCCCGATGATTTGAAACCAAAGAAACAAACATCAAACTTAAATCAAACCTATGATCGTGTCCTAATGTTGAGAAAGTAAAGGAACAAACCATTAAGGATAATTAGAAACTAGAATGGTGTCCCAATGATGAGAAACAAAACTAACAAAAAAGAAACTCATACTTAGGATGACGTCCAAATAATTAATAACTAGATGAACAAAGAATAAATTGAGAAAGAGCCTAGGATGATGTCCCAATGATGAGAAACCAAAGGAACAAACGATTAAGCTTAGAGAAAACCTAGGATAGCATTCCATTGATCAGAAACCAAATGAATAAAGACTAAACTAATATCGAAACTAGAATGGTGTCCTAATGATAAAAAAACAAAACTAGTAAAAAAGAAACTTGGATACAACCTAGAATGGTGTTCCAATGATGAGAAACCAAATGAACAAAGAATAAACTGAGATAAAATATAGGATGGTGTCCCAATGACAAGAAACTAAAGGAACAAACAATTATCTTTAGATAGAAGCTAGTTTTGCATCCCAATAATGAGAGACGAAATGAACAAAGAATAACCTGTGATAAAACATATGATGGTGTCCCAATGATTAGAAACCAAAGGAACAAAGAAGAAACTTCGATTCACCCTACGATGCAGCAGTCCTAATGATGAGAATGAAAGGAACTAACGTTTTCGCTTTAGATAGAACTTAGGATGGCATCCCAATAATGTGAAAGTAAATAAAAAATGAATAACATTAGATAGAACTTAGGACATTGTCCCAAATATGAGAAACCAAAGGAATAAGCATCAAACTAAAATCTAACCGATGATGGTGTCCTAATTTTCAGTAACTGAAGAAACAAATGATTAAAGTTAGATAGAACAAGGGATGACGCACCAATGATGAAAAACCAAACAAAGAAATAATAAACTAAGATAGAACATAGGATGCTATCCCAATGATGAGAAACCAAAGGAACAAAGAAGAAACCTAAATAGAAGCAAGGAGGGTGTCACAATGATGAGAAACCAAACGAACAAAAAATTAAACTTATACATATCCTAGGATGTCTTCCCAATGATATGAAACCAAATTAACAAAGAATAAATTAAGAAAGAACCTAGGATGGTGTCCCAAAAATTAGAAACCAAATGAACATAGAATAAACTAATAAAAAACATAGGATGGTGTCCCAATGATGAGAAACCAAAAGAACAAACGATTAAGCTTAAATAGAACCTAGGATAGCATTCCACTTATCAGACACAAAATGAACAAAGAATAAAATGAAATAGAAATTAATGGTATTGCAATGATGAGAAACCATATGAATATGAATAAAGAATAAACTGTGTTAGAATCTTGGATGGTGCCTCATTTACAAGAAACAAAGGAACAAGCGATTAAATTTAGAAACAACCTAGGATGGTGTCCCATTGATCAAAAACCAATGGAACACAAGATTATGTTTAGATAGAACCTAGCTTTTCCTCCGAATGATTTGAAATGAAATGAACAAAGAATAAACTGAAGTACAACCTATGATGTTGTCCCAATGATGAAAAACAAAAGTAACAAAGAAGAAACTTAAATTAAACCTAAGATGATCTCCCAATGTTCAGAAATTGAGGGAGCGAAGGATCAAAGTTTGATAGAACCTAAGATGGTGTCCCAATGATGAGAAACTAGATGAAGAAAGAAAAAAGCTGAGATAGAACTTAGGATGGTTTGCCAATTATGAAAAACTAAAGGCAAAGGAGAGAAAAACATATAGAAATTAGGTTGGCATCCAAATGATAAGAAACCAATGGAACAAACAATCAAGTTTAAATAGAACCTAGGATAGCATTCAATTGATCAAAGAATAAATGATATAGAAACTAGAATGGGGTCCCAATGATGAGAAACAAATTAGAAACTTAGATACAACGGAGGATGGTGGCCCAATGATGAGAAACAAAATGAATAAAGAATCAATTGAGTTAGAACCTTGGATGGTGTCCCATTCCTGAGAAGCAAAGGAACAAACAATTAAATTTGTAAACAACCTACGTGTCCCAATGATAAGAAACCAATGGAACAAAAGATTATGTTTAGATAGAACCTAGTTTTGCCTCCAAAGGATGAGAAACGAAATGAACAAAGAATAAGCTGAGGTAGAACTTATGATGTTGTCCCAATGATGACAAACAAAAGTAATAAAGAAGAAACTTACATAGAACCTATGATGGTGTCCCAATGATAAAAAACCAAATGATGAGAGAAGAAGCTTAGATTTAATCTAGGATGCAGTCCTATTGATTAGAAAATAAAGGAACTAACATTTAAGCTTAGATAGAACCTATGATGGCATCCCAATGATACAAAAGCAAATAAACAAAGAATAAACTTAGATAGGATATTGTCCCAATGATAAGAAACCAAAGGAACAAACATCAAACTTAAATTAAACCTAGGATGGTCTCCCAATGATGAGAAACCAAATGAAAAAAGAAATATAATCTAGGATGGTGTGCCAATTATGAGAAATTAAAGGAAAAGGAAACAAACTCAAATGGAAATTAGGTTGGCGTCCAAATAATAAGAAATCAATGGAACAAATGATTAAGTTTAAATAGCACCTAGGATAGTTAGACACAAAATGAACAAAGAATAAAATGAAATAGAAACTAGAATGGGGTCCCAATGATGAGAAACAAATAAGAAACTTAGATACAACCAAGGATGGTATCCCTATGATGAGAAACCAAATGAATAAATAATCAACTAAATTAGAACCTTCGATGGTATCCTTGTGATAAGAAACCAAATGAATATAGAATCAATTGAGTTAGAACCTTGTATGGTGTCCCATTGACAAGAAGCAACGGAACAAACGATTAAATTTAGAAAGAACTTAGGATGGTGTGCCAATGATGATCTACCAATGAAACAAATAATTATGCTTAGACAGAACCTAGTTTTTCCTTTGGATGATGAGAAAAGGAACAAAGAAGAAACTTACATAGAACCTATGATGGTGTCCGAATGATGAGAAACCAAATGAAGAGAGAATCCAGTTCTATTGATGAGAAATGAAAGGAACTAACATTTAAGCTTAGATAAAACCTATGATGCGATCCCAATGATGGGAAAGCAAATAAACAAGGAATAAACTTATATATAACCTAGGATATTTGTCCCAATGATGAAAATCCAAGGAACAAACATCAAACCTAAATGAAACATAGGATGGTCCCCCAATGTTTAGTAACTGAAGGAATTAACGATTAAGGTTGAATAGAAACTAGGATGGTGTCCCAATGATGTGAAATATGAAGAAAGGAAAAGCTGAGATAAAATTTAGGATGAAGAAAGGAAAAGGAGAGAAATACGGATAGCAATTAGGTCGGTGTGCCAATGATAAGAGACTAATGGAACAAACGATTAAGCTTAAATAGACCTAGGATAGCGTTCCACTAATCAAACAAAATATGAACAAAGAACAAAATTAAATAGAAACTTGAATGGTTCCCCGATGATTAGAAACCAATTGAATAAAGAAAAGAGTTACAACCTTGGATGGTGTCCTATTGACGAGAAACATAGGAACAAACTATTAAGTTTATAAAAAAACTTACGATGGTGTCCCAATGATTACACCAATGGAACAAAAGATTATGTTTAGATAGAACCTAATTATTCCTCTGAATAAGGAGAAACAAAATGAACAAAGAATAAATTGAGAAAAAAAAAAAGTAACAAAGAAGAAACATACATTAGAACCTAGGATGGTGTCCCAATGATGGGAAAGCAAATAAACATAGATAGAAAAACCTAGGATATTGTCCCAAATATAAGAAACCAAAGGAGCAAACATCAAACTTAAATTAAACCTAGTATGGCCTCCCAATGTTCAAAAACCAAAGGAATAAACGATTAAAGTTGGATAGAACCAAAGATGGTGTCCCAATGATGAGAAACCAGATGAAGAAAGAAAAAAACTGAGGTGGAACCTACGATGACAAGCCAATTATGAGAAACTAAACGAAAAGGAAAGAAACACATAGAAATTAGGCTAGCATCCAAATGATAAGAAACCAATGGAACAAACGATTAAGCTTAAATAGAATCTAGGATACCATCCCACATATCATACAAAGCATGAACTAAGAATAAAATGAAATAGGAATTAGAATGGTGATGATGAGAAACAGAAGTAACAAATAAGAAACTTAGATACAACATCTGAGGGCATTCCAATGATGGGAAACCAAATGAATAAAAAGAATAAACTAAGGTAGAACCTTTGAGGGTGCCCAATGATGAGAACCAAAATGAACAAAGAATAAACTGAGCTAGAACATATGATGTTGTCCCAATGATGGGAAACCAAACTAACAAACAAGAAACTTACATAGAACCTAGGATGGTGTCCCAATGATGAGGAACCAAATGAAGAGAGAAGAAACTTAGATTCAACCTGGACGCAGTCCTATTGATGAGAAATGAAAGGAACTAACGTTTAAGCATGATAGAACCTATGATGGCTTCCTAATGATGAGAAAACAAATAAATAAAGAAGAAGCTTAGATAAAACTTAGGATAATATCCCAATGATGAGAAACCAAAGGAACAAACATCAAACTTAAATTAAAACTAAGATCGTGTCCCATTGTTCAAAAATTGAATGAACAAACGATTAAGGATAACTGAAGAAAGAGAAAACTAAGATAGTGTACCAATGATGACAAACTAAAGGAAAAGGGAAGAAACATAGATAGTGCCTAGCATCCTAATGAAAAAAGAATAAACTGAGATAGAACATAGGATGGTGTCCCAACAATGAGAAACCAAAGTAACAAAGAAGAAACTTAATAGAACCTAGGATGGTGTCCCAATGTTGAGAAACCAAATGAAGACAGAAGAAACTTAGATTCAACCTAGGATGCATTCCTTTTGATGAGAAATGAAAGGAGCTAATGTTTAAGCTTAGATAGAGCCTAAGATGGTGTCCCAAAGATGGGAAAACAAATAAACAAATAATAAACATAGATAGAACCTAGGATATTATCCCTGTGATGCTAAACCAATGGAACAAACATCAAACGATGGTGACGGAATGTTCAAAAATCAAAGGAACAAACAATTAAGCTTAGAATCTAGGATAGTATCCAAAAGTTGAGACACCAAATGAAGAAAGACAAAACTAAGATAGAACCTAGGATGGTGTACCAATGATGAGAAACTAAAGGAAGAAAGAAAAAACACAGATAAAACCGAGGATGGCATCCTAATGATGATAAACCAAACAAACAAACAATTAAGCATATATAGAACCTACGATGTCTTCTAATCATATGAAATAAAATGAACAAAGAAAGAACTTAGGATGATGTCCCAATGATGAGAAAGCAAATGAACCAATTATTAAACCTAGAATGGTGTCCCAATGATAATAAACCAATGGGCCGTAAAAGAAACTTAGATAGAACCTAGGATGGTGTTCTATTGATGTCAAACTAAAAGGATGAAAGATGAAACTTAGATTAAACCTAGGATTGAGTTCGATTGATCAAAAAAGAAAGTAAACAATTAAGCTTAGAATTTAGGGTGGCATCCCAATGATGCAAGGGCGAATGAAGAAAGAATGCTCTAAGATAGAACCTAGGTTGGTATCCCAATGATGAGAAACCAATCGAAAAAATGATTAAGCATAGACAAAGCCTATATAGAACCTAGGATGAGTTTCCAAAGATGAGAAATAAAATAAACAAAGAATAAATCGAGAAAGAACCTAAGACGGTGTCACATTGATGCAATAGCAAAGGAAGAAATGATTAAGGTTAGATAGGACATAGAATGACATCCCAAGGATGAGAAACCAAAGGAATAAAACATAAACAGATATAGAACCTAGGATGTTGTCCCAATGATGAGAAGCTAGAGGAACAAACGATTGAGTTTAGATAGACCTTGGATGGTGTCCTAATGATAAGAAACAAAATGAACAAAGAATAAATTTAGATAGAACAATGAAGAAACAATGAAGTTTAGATAGAATCTACGATAGACTCACAATGATGAGAAATGAAATAAACAAAGATTAAGATGAGATAGAACTAATTTAAGATGGTGTCTTAATGACGAGAAACCAAATGAACAAAGAATTAATTCGCATAGATTAGAAACTGAATTAACCTAAGATCAAAGGATGAGAAACTGAACGATCAAACAAGATACTAATATTGAACCTAAGATCGTGTCCCCATTGATTAGAAACCAAAGGAACAAATTATTAAGCTCGAATAAAACCTAGGATGATGTCCTCACAACGAGAAAACAAAGGAACAAAAAATAAACTGAGATAGAATTTAGGATGTTGTCCCAATGACGATAATCCACAGGAACAAAGAATAAATTGTGGTTGAACTTAGAATATAGTCCTAATGACAAGAAACCGAAGGAACAAAGAAAAAACTTGGATAGAACCACAGATGGTGTCTCAATGATAGAAAACCAAATGAAAAAACAATTAACTTTAGATATAAACTAAGATGGTGTCCTAGGATGAGAAGCTGAAGAATAAATGATTAAGCTTATATAAAGAATAGAATGTCAACCCAATAATGATAAATCAAATAAACAAAGAATAAATTGGCATAGAACCTAGGATGGTGTCCCAATGATGAGAAACGAAATGAACAAGGAAGAAACATAGATAGTACCTAGGGTGATAAGACCTAACGAACAAACGATTAACCTTAGATAGAACCTAGAATGGCTTACCAGTGATGAAAACCAAAGGAAAAGAGAATAAATGGAGATAAAACCTAAGACGGTATACCGATGATGAGAAACCAAATGAAGAAAGAATAAACTAAGATAGTACCTAGGATGGTGTCCCAATGATGAGAAACGAAATGAACAAGGAAGAAACATAGATAGTACCTAGGGTGATAAGACCTAACGAACAAACGATTAACCTTAGATAGAACCTAGAATGGCTTACCAGTGATGAGAACCAAAGGAAAAGAGAATAAATGGAGATAAAACCTAAGACGGTATACCGATGATGAGAAACCAAATGAAGAAAGAATAAACTAAGATAGTACCTAGGATGGTGTCCCAATGATGAGAAACGAAATGAACAAGGAAGAAACATAGATAGTACCTAGGGTGATAAGACCTAACGAACAAACGATTAACCTTAGATAGAACCTAGAATGGCTTACCAGTGATGAGAACCAAAGGAAAAGAGAATAAATGGAGATAAAACCTAAGACGGTATACCGATGATGAGAAACCAAATGAAGAAAGAATAAACTAAGATAGTACCTAGGATGGTGTCCCAATGATGAGAAACGAAATGAACAAGGAAGAAACATAGATAGTACCTAGGGTGATAAGACCTAACGAACAAACGATTAACCTTAGATAGAACCTAGAATGGCTTACCAGTGATGAGAACCAAAGGAAAAGAGAATAAATGGAGATAAAACCTAAGACGGTATACCGATGATGAGAAACCAAATGAAGAAAGAATAAACTAAGATAGTACCTAGGATGGTGTCCCAATGATGAGAAACGAAATGAACAAGGAAGAAACATAGATAGTACCTAGGGTGATAAGACCTAACGAACAAACGATTAACCTTAGATAGAACCTAGAATGGCTTACCAGTGATGAGAACCAAAGGAAAAGAGAATAAATGGAGATAAAACCTAAGACGGTATACCGATGATGAGAAACCAAATGAAGAAAGAATAAACTAAGATAGTACCTAGGATGGTGTCCCAATGATGAGAAACGAAATGAACAAGGAAGAAACATAGATAGTACCTAGGGTGATAAGACCTAACGAACAAACGATTAACCTTAGATAGAACCTAGAATGGCTTACCAGTGATGAGAACCAAAGGAAAAGAGAATAAATGGAGATAAAACCTAAGACGGTATACCGATGATGAGAAACCAAATGAAGAAAGAATAAACTAAGATAGTACCTAGGATGGTGTCCCAATGATGAGAAACGAAATGAACAAAGAATAAATTGAGATAGAACGTACGATGGTGTCCCAATGAACAAATAATTTAGTTTGGAAAGAACATAGAGAAGTGTCCCAATGTGAGAATAAACTAAGATAGAAAGTAGGATGGTCTCCAAAGGATGAGAAATCAAAGGAACAAATATGGAAGTTTGATTGAACACATGATCGTTTCACAACGATGATGAGAAACCAAAGGAACCAATGATTGAGCTTAGATAGAGTCTAGTATGTTGTCCAATGACAAGAATCCAAAGGAAACAAAGCATAAACTGAGATCGAATCGATGATGGTATCCCAAGGTTTAGAAACAAAATTAACAAAGAAGAAACTCACATTAAACTTAGGATGGTGTCACAGTGATGAAAAACCAAATGAACAAAAAACAAATTGAGATAGAACGTTGCATTATGCCCTAAAGATGAGAAGCCAAAGGAACAAAGAATAAATTGAGTCTGAACCTAAGATAGTGACCCAATGACGAGAAACCAAATAAACAAACAATTTAGGTTAGACAGACCCTAGGATGGCGTCCCAATGATGGGAAACCAAACGAACAAAACAAAACTTAGATTGAACCAAGGATAGTATCCCAATCAAGAGAAACCAAAGTAACAAATGACTAAACTTAGATAGAATCTCTACGATTACGTCCCAATGATAGAAACCAAAGGAATAACGAATAAATGATTAAATTTAGAATAAGTCTAGAATGGTGTCCCAATGATAAAAAAGAAAAGGAACAAAGAATAAACCAATATACAACCTAAGATAGTCTCCAAATGAGCAGAAAAAAAAAATGGAACAATGACAAAACATAGATAAAACTTAGGATTGTCACACCTCAAATTTTTTTATTTATTATTATTATTATTTATTCTTCAACTAAACAATTGATACTCAAAAACAATATAAGTGCTCTCAAAAATTTAAATGTAGAGTTCCTACTTGAATTTGTTCAAAAAGAGGATATGGAAAACCTGTTATAAAGAGTACATCCTGTATTAAACATTGTGACTATTAAGTTAACAAAATATGTTTTGTTTCACAAAAGAAACTTGTACAACATTAATTTACATATACCAAGCCCCATTGTTTACTACGGGTAGCCCATACTACAAGTGTATCTAACAAATATATACATTACATCATTCCAACAAAAGGTTTAGTCTTGATACAAAAGGCATGGCCTCAAAAGACTTTCAATATGAGCAAACAACATCCAATCACAGTAAAGCATTGCTCAAGCATTATTTCCTGCATAGGTCTTCTGACTTGAATCTAGAGGTGGAAGGGATAGGGTGAGTTCACAACTCAGTAGGAAAGTTTATAACCATCTTAAGTATACCCTTAAAAACCATGAATTAAACGTTTAATAGCATGCATGATAAACATTTCATAACCATTAACAAATGTGTAATCATGTCAAACATGTATGCATGTGTTTGTTGGTTTCATCATTGCTTTTCCCCATTCATCCTTTCACAACTGATAAATTGCTGACTCCCAACAATCTACACAGCAGATACAATGCTCCACAAGAAACTCGATCAATATAATAATGACTATTCTAGGACATCACCCAAGGGCAAGTCATACCCCGTGTCTTTTGGGACTCATACCCAAGGGCAGGACCAACCCCGTGTCTTTAGGGACTAAAACCCAGGGGCAGGACCAACCCCATACACCCACATCGGAGTGTCTTCCTCGAGGGCTTTAGGGACTTTCACCCAAGGACCCACGGTCTCACATAAACAATATATCAAATGATAAGGCCTGTAGCATCACATAAGCACTTCGCCACAATAAATTCTCTGAATATCATCTGTGATAACTCCATATCCTTCTTGCAATGCAACCCCACCATGAACCATTTCGACAACACAAACCATGAATCTTCATACCAATATACGTTCCAATATCATGGTAACATCTCAATGCAATAAAACAAGATGCAATGACACCTGAAAACATTTTATGAAATCATAGAAATAACATGAAATTCCAACAAATAATTCAAGGAAAGAAATCAAATACACCATAGAATAGCATAAAATTCCCTACCTTACACCGACTTCCTTTTTGTGTTTCTTCTAAGTAGGCGATCTTTGCCTATTATGAGGAACTGAAATGAAACAACATAATTTAGGTTTTAGTTTATTGTTGCAAATTTTTAATTCTCACATTCTCTAATCTATATCCTACATGTTTTCAGATCAAATTTGAATTGAATTAAACAATATTTACAATGCATGTTAATTTCCCTAATTAATTACCAAACACTAATTCTTTTTATTTTCTTAAAGCCTAACCTATTAACAAATCCCAAGTGTCCAAATAACCCAATTCATCACATGTTTACTAATTTATTTTTCAATCAAACCAAATTAAACAAAGATTTATGCAGATCTTACCATTAATAAAATACTTAACTTAAAATACTTTAATCTTTAATTAATTGTGATTCTTAACTAAAACGGGTTTATAGCTAATTGTACTCAACTTTTACACAATTTTTACCGTTAATTCTTTTCAACATACCATTAGGAACCAAAATAAACGAAAATTACAAATTAAACAACTTGCTTACCTCAAATCTACACTTTCTCTCTCTAGATTCTCTCTCTAACCCAAGTTGCTGCAGGTGAAATGGTGCAAAACGAGCTGCAGCCCCCTTATAAAGGGTCTCCATGCACCCAAGCACGAGGTGGCAGCCCACATGGCTGCCACCAATCCACCCAAGTAGGAGGTGGCATTCCACTAACTCCAATTTCCCAATTTTGCACTTTAGTCCTTCAAGTTATCAAAAATAAAACCCATAATTGCCCATTAGTCCTTTTGGTTTTCATAACCCTAATCAGTCCCTAAGAACCTAATAAGCATGCTTAGATCATTAACTAATCCCACTTAACCTTAATCAAAGTTTAATTCATAATTAAACATGATTACCACTAAACTAGTTTTAACATCTAATTAAGCAAGCTTTTAGTTAAGTACTAAAATAATCATTATTGCCTAATTAATTCATTAGTACTAGGTGTTACAAGGATGGTGTCCCAATGATGAGAAACAAAAGGAACAAATGACTAAACATAGATAGAACCTAGGATGGTGTCCCAATGATGAGAAACCAATTGAATAATTGATTAAGCTAAAATAAAACTTAGGAAGGTGCCCCAATGATGAGAAACAAAAGCAACAAAGAAGAAACTTAATTACGACCTAAGATTGTCTCAATGATGAGAAACCAATTGAACAATTGATTAAGCTAAAATGAAACTTAGGAAGGTGTCCCAATGATGAGAAACCAAAGGAACAAAGAAGAAACTTAATTACCACCTAAGATTGCGTCTCAATGATGAGAAACCAAAGGAACAAAGAAGAAACTTAATTAGAACCTAGGATTGTGTCCCAATAATGACAAATCAAATGAAAAAAATAATAAACTCAGACAAAACATAAGGTTAGATAGAACATAGGATGGTGTTCCAAGGATGAGAGACCAAAGGAACAAAGAATAAACTAAGATAACACCTAGGATGGTGTACCAATGACAAGGAACCAAAGGAACAAACGATTAAGTTTAAGACAGAACATATAATTGTGTCCAAATGATGGGAAACAAAAGGAATAACAAATAAGTAGTGATAGAACCTAGCATGTTGTTCCAATGAAAACAAACCAAAGTAAGAAAGAGGAAACTTAAATAAAATGTAGGATGGTGTCCCAATGACGACAATCCAAAGGAACAAAGAGTACATCGACATAGAACCTACCATATTGTCCCGTCATGAGAAATCAAAGGAACAACGAAGAAACATAGACTTAGGATGGTGTCCTAGTGATGAGAAAGAACTAAAGCAAACAATTAAGCTTAGACATAACGAAAGCAAACAAATTAACAGGAATTTTATGCTATTCTATGGTGTATCTGATTTCTTTCCTTGAATCATTGTTGGAATTTCATGTTATTTTTATGATTTCATAAAATGTTTTAATGTGTCATTTAATCTCGATTTATTGCATTAAAATGTTACCATGATATTGGAACGTATATTGGTATGAAGATTCATGGTTTTGTGTTATCAAAATGGTTCATGGTGTGGTTGCATTGCAAGAAGGATATGGAATTATCACAGATGATATTCAGAGTATTGATTGCGGGGAAGTGTTTATGTGATGCTACAGGCATTATCATTTGATATATTTTTTTTGTTAACTATAATAGTCACAAAGTTTAATACAGGATGTACTCTTTATAACAAGTTGTGCATATCCTCTTTTTGCACAAAATCAAACAGGAACTCAGCATTTAAATTTTTTAGAGCACTTATATTGTATTTTAGTTTCAATTGTTTAGTTTGAAGAATAACAAAAACCGGGGTGTGACAATGGGCTACCCATAGTGAACCATGGGATTTTGGTTTATGTAAAGTAATGTAGTACAAGTTTTTTTTTTTTTTTTTTTTTTTTTTTTTTTTTTTTTTTTGTGAAACGGATCATATTTTGTTAACAAAGAATTACAAAGTTTAATACAGGATGTATACCTCTTTATAATAGGTTTCCATATTCTCTTTTTGCACAAAATCAAGTAAGAACTCGACATTTAAATTTTTGTATCCCCAATTTTTTTTAAAGCACTTATGTTGTTTTTTAGTATCAATGGTAAAGTCAGAAACTCAGGGTGTGAGAGTTCCAATGATGAGAAACCAACTAAACATAAATTGAACCTAGGATGGTGTCCCAATGTTGAGAAATAAACGATTAAACTTAGATAAAATCTAGGATGGTGTCCTTAAGATGAGAAACCAAATGAACAAAGCATAAGCTAAGATAGAACCTAGGATGGTGTTCCAATGCCGAGAAAGTAAATGAATAAAGAAGAAAGTAAGATAGAACCTATGATGTTGTCCCAATGTTGACAAACCAAATGAACAAAGAATAAACTAAGAGAGAACCTAGAATGGTGTCTCAATGACAAGAAACAAAATGAACACACAATTATGAGAAACCAAGGATGGTGACACCATGAGAAAACAAAGGAACGAAAAAGAAATTTAGATTGAACCTAGGATTGTGTCCCAACGATGAGAAACCAATAGAAGAAACAATTAAACATAGATAGAACAAAGGATTGTAGCCCAATGATGGGAAACCAAAGGAAGAAAGAATAAATTGAGATAGAACCTAGGATGGTGTCCCTATGATGAAACACGAAAAGAACAAACGATTCAAGTTAGACAAAACCTAGGTCAGCATCCCAATAGTGAGAAACCAAATGAACAAAGAATAAAGAAAAATAGAACCTAAGATGGTGTCCAAATGATGACAAACCGATGGAACAAAGAAGAAACATAGATAGAACCTAGGATAGTGTCCCAACAATGAGAAATCTAATGAACAAACAATAAAGCTTAACTTGAACCTAAGATGACATCCCAATGACGAGGAACCAAACGAACCATGAATAAATTGAGATGGAACCTAGGACACCCCAATGATAAGAAATCAAATGAACAAAGATTAAACTTAGGATGGTTTCCTAATGATAAGAAACCAAAGGAACAAAGAAAAAACTTAGGTAGAACCTAAGACGTCCCAATGATGAGAAACAAAATGAAAAACGATTAAAATTAGATTGAACTAAGGATCATGTCCTGATGACAAGAAACCAAAAAATGATTAAGCTTGGATAGAACCTAGCAAGGTGGGGCAATGATTGGAAATAAAGGAATAAATAATAAATTAAGATAGAACCTAAGATGATGTCCTTATGACAAAAAACGAAAGGAACAAATGATTCAGGTTAAGACAAAAACTAGGATGGTGTCCCAATGATGAGAAACCAAATGAACAAAGAATAAATAGAGATAGAACCTAAGATGGTGTCCAAATGATGAGAAACCAAAGGAAAAAAAGAAACATAGATAGAACCTAGGATGATGTCCTAACGATGAGAAACCTAACACAAAACTGATTAAGCAAAACCAGAACCTAGGATGGCGTCGTAATGATAGAACCTAGAAATAAACATTGTATAAATTGAGATAGAACATAGAATGCTGCCCCAGTGATGAGAAACGAAAGAAACATAGAACCTAAGATGATATCCCAATGATGAGAAACCAAATGAACAAATAATTAAGTTTATATGGAACCTAGGATGGCGTCCCAATGTTGAAAAACAAAATGAACAAAGAATAAACTAAGATAAAAAAAGGTTGGTGTCGCATTGATGCGAAAGCAAAGGAAGAAATGGTTAAGGTTAGTGATGAGAACCAACAAGCATCCAAGGATCCATTGCATGTTCAAGTTGGGCCTATTACTAAAGCAAGATCCAAGAAGATTAAAGAAGCACTTAATGGGCTAATTCAAGATATTTGGGCTGATTCTAATGCAGGACTTTCCAAGCTTGGCCCAAAGGAAGATGAAGGTGTAATAAATTTAATCCAAGCTATTGAGGGCTAATCTGGCTTGATTGTGCGTGATTTATGGTGTGGATGACTGATTGACTTTCCAACTCTATATCAATTAATAGACATTTTTCCTATTCTAGAGCTTCTAATTTCAGGCCAAATACCTTAATTTTAGGCTTTTATTATTTAGAATGTTTTTTTTTTTAGCTATTTTCGTATTTTGGATCTGCTAATTTCAGACCAAATAAACATTTATTTAGGGTTTTAATATTTAGTAAGTTTTTTTTGTCATGACATATAAATAGTATGCACTCATTATAATATGGGATAATTTGATTGAATAAAAAATCAGAAAAGTTGAGGCTTTGCTCTTCTTTTGGTTCTTCAAGAATTGTGAACTTATCAAGGATTCTTCCTTATGGCGTTCAAACTTTATACCTTTGGTTGGTGATTCTATTGTAATCATTGGGTCAAGGTCTGGTACTTATACTTTTGGTTCACATTTCACTTATAAACGTTGGGTCAAGGTTCTATCAAAAATCTGTATTTTAGCTTTCTTGGGCAATTATTCCAATACTATTTGTTGGGTCTCAAAGCGTGTTGATTGAGGGTCGCATCATTTGGTATTGGAGCACAAGTTCTAAAATCGGTTTTCTATCCCTTTATCTTTTGTTTCCTGTTATCATCCTATCTTTGTTCCTTTTGTGTTTTTTATTCCTCATTCTTTTTTTTTTTTTTTTTTTTTTTGACGTGCACTAGGTTAAAATCGTGCACCAAGCTCAAAAAAAAAAAAAAAAAAAAATTGTGTAGTTTCAATTCTCTCAAATCAAAATACTATTTTCTTTTGTCCTCTTCCTTTGATTTAGTGTTTCTGTCATATTTTCTTGCCATTAGTATTAGTTTAAATACTACAAGTTGAATTTCTTGATCAAGTTTGTTAGTTTAAGCAGAACTGAAAAGGGGATGCTACGAGTGGAAAAAGGCAATAGAATGTGAGTCTAATATCGGAAAAAAGCCAATTTCAGAGTGAAACACGAGTGTGAGTGTTGTGAGGAATTATTTCTATCATTTTTTTTGTAGTTTCAAAAATGTCTTCAAAGGGCGAATCATCAAATAAGGAAGGAGGGGAGGAGTCATCCCTCATGTTGTAGGCTATGCAACAACAGTTTGAACACATGAACGTGGTGTTTAATGATATTCAGGATTAGATGGATAGGCAAGACGCTGTTATCGCTTCTTTGCGTGAGGAGTGTACCCAAAGAGCCCCTAATGCTAGAAGGCAAGGAAGGCGTGCACGCGTTGATGATTCTGATGACTACCATGAGGATGAGTTTGAAGATGAAGAGGATCAAGCTTCATTGAATCATGAGGGCAGGTTTGCGCCAAGGGGAGAAAGACGTGGTAGAGGTTTTCGAAGAGCTCCAAGATGGCAAGATGGGATTGATAGAAACCTAGGAAACATCAAATTGAAGATACCATCGTTTCAAGGGAAAAATGATCCAAAAGTGTAGTTGGAGTTGGAGAAGAAGGTGGAGTTCATCTTTGAGTGTCATAACTACTCCGAGGAGAAAAAAGTAAAACTAGCTGTAATTGAGTTTATTGACTATGCTATTATATGGTGAGATTAACTTGTGATGAACAGAAGAAGAAACTATGAGAGGCCTATTGAGACATGGGAGGAAATGAAAGCCACCATGAGGAGGCGGTTTGTCGCTAGTCACTACTATAGGGACTTGTATCAGAAATTACAGAGTCTTACTCAAGGCTATAGGAGCATGGATGACTATCACAAGGAGATGGAGATTGCCATGATTCTGACTAATTTAGAGGAGGATAGAGAAGCTACTATGGCAAAGTTTCTGAATGGGCTGAATTGGGACATTGCCAACGTGGTGGAGTTACAACAATATGTGGAGTTGGAGGACATGGTGCACATGGCAATAAAGGTGGAACGGCAGCTTAAAAGGAAAGGAACTCGATCATTTCAAAATGTCGGCTCCTCTTCTTCATGGAGGCCAAACGGGAGGAAAGATGAAGGGGTTGTTTTCAAGTCCAAAACCGAACCACCAAAAAGGAGAGATGAAGCTCCCAATGTCAACAAAGGTAAAAAAGAATCCCAAACTCGTAATTACAGAGTCACTACTATAGGGACTTGTATCAGAAATTACAGAGTTTTACTCAAGGCTATAGGAGCATGGATGACTATCACAAGGAGATGGAGATTGCCATGATTCCGACTAATGTAGAGGAGGATAGAGAAGCTACTATGGCAAGGTTTCTGAATGGGCTGAATTGGGACATTGCCAACGTGGTGGAGTTGCAACACTATGTGGAGTTGGAGGACATGGTACACATGGCAATAAAGGTGGAACGGCAGCTTAAAAGGAAAGGACTTGGTCATTTCAAAATGCTGGCTCCTCTTCTTCATGGAGGCCAAATGGGAGGAAAGATGAAGGGGTTGTTTTCAAGTCCAAAACCGAACCACCAAAAAGGAGAGATGAAGCTCCCAATGTCAACAAAGGTAAAAATGAATCCCAAACTCGTAATCGTGATATTAAATGTCTTCGTTGTTTGGGAATAGGTCATATAGCTTCACAATGCCCAAATAAGAGGACCATGATCGCATGTGTTGATGGAGAGGTGGAAACTGAAAATGAGGAAGATGATGACTAGATGCCATCATGCTTGTGACGATAATGTGGAGTATCCAGTGGAGGGTGAGTCACTTGTGGCTAGGCGTGCTTTAAGTGCCCAAGTTAAAGAGGATAACATGGAACAACAAAGGGAGAATATTTTTCATACTAGATGCCACATCAAAATAAGGTATGTAGTATGATCATTGATGGGGGAGCTGTACTAATGTGGCTAGCACTACTTTAGTTGAAAAATTGAATTTACCTACCTTGAAACACCCTAGACCATATAAGTTGCAATGGTTGAATGATTGTGGAGAGGTTAAGGTATATAAGCAAGTGCTGGTTTCTTTTTCAATTGGGAGGTACAAGGATGAAGTACTTTGTGATATTGTTCCAATGCATGCGGGTCACATTTTATTGGGTAGGCCTTGGCAGTTTGATAGAAAGGTCAATCATGACAGGTTCAAGAATAGGTATTCTTTTGTAAAAGATAATAAAACCATTATTCTTGTATTGTTGACTCCACGACAAGTGTATGAAGATCAAATGAAATTGAAAAGACAAAATGACTTGTAAAAAAAAATGGTGACACTAAGAGTTCAAAAAAAGATGATGAGAAAGAGAATGAAACAAAAAAAGAAAAAGAAAATAGAGACTGGAAAAAATGAGAGAAAAACAAAAAAAAAAAACAAGGGAGTTTTTATACTAAGGCGAGTGATGTCAAGAATGTTTTTTTATACAAACCAGCCTATATTTGTACTCTTGTACAAAGAGGTATGTTTTAACACTAATGAACTTGACGAATCTTTGCCTAGTGTTGTTGTTTCTTTGTTTTAGAAATATGAGGATGTGATTCCTAACGACGTGCCTAGTGGATTGCCACCTATTATAGGAATAGAGCATCAAATTGATTTTATGCCAGGTACGATAATTCCTAATCAACCAGCCTATAGAAGTAATCTAGATGAGACAAAGGAACTTCAAAGGCAAGTTGAGGAGTTGCTAACCAAACGACATGTGAGAGAGAGCATGAGTCCATGCATGGTGCCAATGCTGCTTGTGCCTAAGAAGGATGGAACTTGGGGGATGTGTGTTGATTGCAAGGCTATCAACAACATTGCGGTAAAGTATAGACATCCCATCCCTAGGATAGATGACATGTTGGATGAATTGCATGGATCATGTGTTTTCACAAAAATTGATTTAAAAAGTATCATCAAATTAGGATGAAAGAGGGTGATGAATGGAAAACTGCCTTTAAAACTAAATATGGATTATATGAGTGGTTGGTAATGCCTTTTGGTCTAACTAATGCACCAAGTACATTCATGAGGTTAATGAACCGCACATTGCGTGCGTTTATAGGCAAATTTGTTGTGGTCTATTTTGATGATATTTTGGTGTATAGTAAGAACTTAGATGGGCATATCAATCATTTGCATTTTGTGCTTGTTGTTTTGAGAAAAGAAAAATTATATGCAAATTTAAAGAAAAATAAATGCATTTTGTGTTTCTTGGTTATGTTGTTAGTACGAAGTTAATCACTGAGGTAAGAAGTTTTCATGGTTCAGCTAGTTTTATTGTCGATTTGTCAAAGATTTCAATACACTAGCCGCACCACTCACTGAAATTGTTAAAAAATCTTTGGGTTTTAAATGGGGCAGTAAGTAAGATCGTGCATTTATTGAAATTAAAGAAAGTTTATGTGGTGCTCCTTTATTAGCATTACCTGATTTTTCTAAAACTTTTGAGATTGAGTGTGATGCCTCAGGAATAGGTATTGGAGTTGTTTTGATGCAGGAGAAGCAACCAATAGCCTATTTTAGTGAAAAGCTAAATGGGGCAACTTTGAACTACCCAACATATGACAAGGAGCTTTATGCACTGGTGAGAGCATTGGAGACTTGGCAACATTACCTTTCGTAGAAAGAATTTGTTATACATAGCGACCATGAGTCCTTGAAGCACTTAAAAGGACAAGGTAAGTTTAATAGAAGGCATGCCAAGTGGGTGGAATTCATTTTGACCTTCCCTTATGTAATCAAATACAAACAAGGTAAGGAAAATATTGGGTTGGTGCATTATCAAGAAGGTATGCTCTTGTCTCTACTTTAAATGCAAAGTTATTAGGATTTGAATATGTCAAGGAATTGTATGCTAATGGCGATGCTTTTGCTAGTGTGTATGCAGCATGTGAGAAGATAGCATTTGGTAAATTCTATAGACTAGATGGGTACTTGTTTAGAGAGAATAGACTTTGTGTGCCTAATAGTTTTATGCGTGAGTTGCTTGTGAAGGAAGACTTTAGACGTATTACATGAATATTTTTTTTGGCCAAAGATGAAATGTGATGTGGAGAGAGCTTGTGCTAGATGCTTTACCTGTAGGCAGGCCAAATCTAGAGTCTTACCACATGGATTATACACTCCTTCACCTGTACCTAGTTCACATTGGGTCAGGTTTCTATAAAAAAAATCTGTATTTTAGCTTTCTTGGGGAATTATTCCAATACTGTTTGTTGGGTCTCAAAGCGTGTCGATTGAGGTTTGCATGAGTTAGATAGAACATAGGATGACGTCCCAATGATGATAAACGAAATGAACAAAGAATGAATTGAGATAGAACCTAAGATGGTGTCCCAATTATTAGAAACCAGTTGAACAAAGATTAAACTGAGATAGAACCTAGAATGGTTCCATTAATTAGAAACTAAAGGGAAAAAAAGAAGAAATTTAAATAAAACCTAGGATGGGGTCCCAATGACAAGAAACCAAATGATCAAAGAATAAACAGAGATAGAACATAGGATGGTGTGCCAATGATGAGAAACCAAAGGAATATAGAAGAAATTTAGATAGAACCTAGGATGGTATCCCAAATGACCAAAGAATAAAATGACAAAGAACATAGGATGGTGTTCCAATGATGAGAAACCAAAGGAACAAATGATTAAACTTCAATAGAAGCTACAATAGCATTGCCATGATGAGAAACCAAATGAACAAAGAATGAATTGAGATAGAACCCAGGATTGTAACCCGGTGATGAGAAACCAAAGGAACAAACGACCCCATCCTAGGTTCATTCTAAACTTACTCGTTTGTTCCTTTGGTTTCTATTCATTGGGACACAATCCTAAGTTTTATCTCAGTTTATTCTTAATTCCTTTGGTTTCTCATCATTGGAACACCATCCTATATTTTATATCAATTTATTCCTTGTTCATTTTGTTTTGCATCATTGGGACACCATTCTAGGGTCTATTTAAGTTTCTTCTTTTTTCCCCATAGTCTCTCATCATTGGAACGCCATCATAGGTTCTATCAAAGTTGATTCGTTTCTTCCTTTGGTTTCTTATCTTTGAGATACTATAGGTTCAACCTAAGTGTTGTCATTGTTCCTTTGGATTCTCATCATTGGGACACCATCCTTTGTTCATTTCATTTCTCCTCATTTGGACGCCATCCTAGGTTCTATATAAGTTTCTTGTCATTGGCATACTACCTCAATTTTTTCTTTGTTCCTTTAGTTTCTCATTAATGGGACGCCATCATAGGTTCTATCAAAGCTGATTTGTTCTTCTTTTGGTTTCTCATCTTTGCGACACGATCCTAGGTTCAACCTAAGTTTCATCTTCGTTCCTTTGGATTCTCATCATTGGGACACCATCCTACTTTCTTTCTCAGTTTATTCTTTATTCATTTCTTTTCTCTTCATTTGGACACCAAGCTTGGTTATTTCTAAACTTAATCGTTTGTTCCTTTGGTTTCTCATCACTTGGACAACATTTTGCTATCTCAGGTTATTCCTTTTTCATTTGGTTTCTTATCATTGGAAAGTCATCCTAGGTTCTATTTAAGTTTAATAATTTGTTCCTTTGAATTCTCATCATTGGGACACCATCTTATATTCTTTCCCATTTTGTACTTTTTTCATTTCGTTTCTCATCATTGTAGGTTCTATTTAAGCTTAATCATTTTTTCATGTGCTTGATCATCATTGGGACACCATCTTAGACTCAATCTAAGTTTTTTCTTTTTTCCATTGGTTTCTCATCATTGGGACAACATCCTATGTTTTCTCTTAGTTTATTCTTTGCTCATTTGGTTTCTCATCATTGGAACGCCATCCTAGGTTCTAAGTTTCTTACTTTTTACTTTAGTTTCTTATCTTTGGTACATCATCCTTGGTTCTATCTCAGTTGTTTCTTTATATCTTTGGTTTCTAATCAATGGGGCACCTTTGTAGGTTCTATGAAAGATGATTCGTTTCTTTCTTTGGTTTGTCATCTTTACGACACTATCCTAGGTTCATACTAAGTTTCGTCTTTGTTCCAATAGTTTCTCATCATTGGGACAACATTCTAGGTTCTATCTCAGTTTATTCTTTGTTCTTTTGGTTTCTCGTCATCGGATAAGCTTCCTAGGTTCTATCTTAGTTTATTCTTCGTTCCTTTGGTTTCTCACCATTGGTATGCCATCTTAGGTTTTATCTTAGCTTATATTCTTTATTCCTTTGGTTTCTTGTCATAAGGCCACCTTCCTAGTTTCTATCTCAATTTTTATTATTTGTTTTTTTGGATTCTTATCATTGGGACACAATCCTTGTCACACCCCCATTTTTAAAACTTAACAATTCATACTTATATACAACATAAGTGCTTTAAAAAATTTGGGGATACAAAAATTTAAATGTTGGGTTCCTGCTTGATTTTGTGCAAAAAGAGAATATGGAAACCTGCTTGATTAGTTAACAAAATATGATATGTTTCACAAAAAGAACTTGTACTATGTTACTTTATATATAACCCCATAGTTCACTTCGAGTAGCCCATACTACAAGTGTACATGACAAATATACATTACACGATTCCTTCAAAAATATTGAGTCTTTGTATGATACAAAGGAAAAGCCTCAAAACACTTTCAATGCGAGCAAACAACATCCAATCAACAGAAAAGCAATGCTCAAGAATTATTTCCAGCATAAATCTTCTCACCTGCATCCAAAGGTGGAAGGGATAGGGTGAGTGCAAACCTCAGTAGGAAAGTTTATAACCATCCTAAACATACCCTTAAAAACCTTGAATTAAACGTATAATAGCATTTGTGATAAACATTTTATAATCCTTATCAAATATGCAATAATGTCAAACACGTCTACATGCGTTTGCTGGTTTCGTCTCTGCTTTTCCTCATCCATCCTTTCATAATTGATAAACTGATAACCCCCAGCAATGTACACACCAGATATCAATGCTCCACAAGATACTTGGTCAATATAATAATATGATTTTTCTGGGACTATCACCCAAGGGTAAATCATACCCCGTGTCTTCTTGGACTCATACATAAGGGAATGACCAACCCCGTATCTTTAGGAACTAAAACCTAAGTGCAGGACCAACCCCATACACCCACATCGGAGTGTCTTCCTCGAGGGCTCTAGGGACTTTCACCCAAGGACCCATGGTCCTACATAAACAATGTAATACCTAGCACTAATGAATTAAATAGGCAATAATGATTATCTTAGTACTTAACTTTAAATGTGCTTAATTAGATTTTAAAACTAGTTTTAGTGTTAATCCTATTTAATTATGAATTAAAGTTTGATTAAGGTTAATTGAGATTAGTTCTTGACTTAACCATGCTTATTAGGTTTTTAGGGGTTGATTATAGTTTTGAAAACCTAAAGGACTAATGGGCAATTATGGGTTTTATTTTTGATAACTTGAAGGACTAAAGTGCAAAATTGGGAAGTTGTAGTTAGTGGAAGCCAAGTGGCATGCCACCTCCTACTTGGCTCCATGGAGAGCCCTATATAAGGGCTTGCAGCTCGTTTTGCACCATTTTGGCAGCAGCAGCTTGGGTTAGAGAGAGAATCTTAGAGAGAAAGTGAAGATTTGAGATTAAGCAAGTTGTTTAATTTAGTAATTTTGGTTTGTTTTAGTTCCTAATGGTATGCTGAAACAAATTAACGGTAAAATTTGTGTAAAAGTTGAGTGTAATTAGCTATAAACATGTTTTAGTTAAAAATCACAATTAATTAGGGATTAAAGTATTTTATTAATGGTAAGATTAGCATAAATCTTGTTTAATTGAAAAATAGATTAGTGAACATGTGATTAATTAGGTTATTTGGACATTTGGGATTTGTTAATAGGTTAGGCTTTCAAAAAATCACAGGAATTAGTGTTTAGTAATTAATAACGGAATATTAATATGTATTGGAAATATTGTTTAATTGAATTCAAATTTGATTTGAAAACCTGTAGGCATGTAGATTAGAGAATATTAGAATTAAAAAAAAAAAAAATTAGCAACACTAAATTGTTTAAATTTTCATCGTTTGGAAGTCTAAATTATGTGTTTCATTTCAATTCCTTGTGATAGGTAAAGATTGCCTACATAGAACAATCACAGAGGGAAAGTCCATGTAAGGTAAGGAATTTCATGCTATCCCATAGTGTATCTGATTTCTTTTGTTGAAACATTTATTGGAAATTTCATGTCATTTCTATGATTTCCTAAAATGTTTTAATGTGTCATTGCATCTTGGTTTATTGTGTTGAAATGTTACATTGAGATTGGAATGCATATTGGTATGAAGATTCATGTTTTTGTGTTATAGAAATGGTTCATGGTGTGGTTGCATTGACAGAAGGATATGGAATAATCACAGATGATATTCAGAGAATTGATTGATGGGAAGTATTTATGCGATGCTACAGACATTATCTTTAGATATATTGTTTATGTTGGATCGTGGGTGAAAGTCCCTAAAGCCCTTGAGGAAGACACTCAAATGTGGGTGTATGGGGTTGGTCCTGCCCTTGGGTATGAGTCTAAAAAGACACGGGGTATGACTTGCCCTTGGTTGAAAATTTTGAAGTGTTTTCATATCACAAAAGTTTGAAGTATATTTTCTCTCAAATAGATCTGAATGCAAGGCAAAGGAGATGGATGGAAACCCTTGAAGATTTTAACTTTACTTTGCAGTATCATCCAGGAAAAGCTAATGTGGTTGCTGATGCCCTAAGTAGAAAGGCTCAATGTGTGTTATCTGGGTTGGTGGTTTATGAGTGGAAAATGTATGATTACATCAGTGAATTCAATCCTTGCTTTGATGTACATGATTCTGGTGCATGTTTTTGTACTTTGGTAGCCCAGCCAACAATATTGCAGAAGGTTATTGAAGCTCAAAGGAAAGATACAAAGTTAGAGGGCATATGCTCTCGAATCATGGCAGGTGACGCAGTAGAAGGTTGTAACATACATTCTAACGGTGGGATTCATTTCTTGAATAAACTTTGTGTTCCTAATGATACTCAGGTGAAGGAGGAGGTAATGAAGGAAGCTCATCATTCTCGATTCACAGTACACCCTGGAGAAACTAAAATGTACCATGATTTGAAGCGTCAATATTGGTGGCAAGGTATGAAGCGAGATATATCTCAATTCGTTTCCAAGTGTTTAACATGTCAACAAGTGAAAGTTGAACATCAGAAACCAGTAGGGTTGTTACAACCACTACCTATAGCAGAATGGAAGTGGGATCATGTGACAATGGACTTTGTGACGGGGTTGCCAAGAACTCCCCAAAGTAAGGATAGTGTATGGGTGATAGTTGATAGATTAACGAAATCAGCACATTTCTTACCAATGAGGATCATTGATTCAGTAATTGTGTTGAGTAAATTGTATGTGAAAGAAATTGTGAGGTTGCACGGGGTACCACTCTCTATTGTTTCAGATAGGGATCCTAGATTTACATCACAGTTTTGGCAGTCCTTACAAAAAGCCTTGGGAACTGAAATCAGATTGAGTTCAGCATTTCATCCTCAAACTGATGGGCAATCAGAGAGAGTTATTCAGATTTTAGAAGATATGTTAGGAGCATGTGTGATGGATTTTAAAGGAAATTGGGTGGAACATTTACCTTTGATTGAGTTTGCGTACAATAACAACTTCCAAAGCAGTATTGGAATGGCACCATATGAAGCACTGTATGGGAGGCCTTGTAGATCTCCTATGTGTTGGATGGAATCTGGTGAAGCTAGTCTGATTGGGCCAGAATTGGTGCAAGAGACTACTAACAAGATTCGAGTAATACGTGACAGGACAAAGTAGACAGAAAAGTTATGCTGATCACAGAAGGAGACCCCTAGAATTCCGGATAGGAGATCACGTGTTTTTACGTGTAATACCAAGGAAAGGTGTACTTCGATTTGGGAAAAGGGGAAAGCTTGCTCCAAGATATGTTGGGCCCTTTGAAATCCTTCAAAAGATTGGAGAGGTAGCATACAAATTAGCCTTACCGCCACAGCTATCAGGTATACATGATGTGTTCCATGTTTCCATGTTGCGGAAGTATGAGCCTGATACCACACATGTACTAGATTGGCAAGATTTGAATTTGCAAGAAGATGTAACGTATGAGGAAGGGCCGAGACAGATTTTAGATAAGAAAGAGAAGGTACTCCGAACCAAAACTATACCTCTAGTGAAAGTGTCATGGGATCATCACGGAGTGGAAGGAGCTACATGGGAGCTGGAATCAGATATGAGAAACAAGTACCCGGAACTCTTTACAGGTTCGCTTTTGTAAATTTCGAGGATGAAATTTTTGTTAGGGGGAGAGGATGTAACACCTAGTACTAATGAATTAATTAGGCAATAATGATTATTTTAGTACTTAACTCTAAGCTTGCTTAATTAGATGTTAAAACTAGTTTAGTGCTAATCATGTTTAATTATGAATTAAACTTTGATTAAGGTTAAGTGGGATTAGCTAATGATCTAAGCATGCTTATTAGGTTCTTAGGGACTGATTAGGGTTATGAAAACCTAAAGGACTAATGGGCAATTATGGGTTTTATTTTTGATAACTTGAAGGACTAAAGTGCAAAATTGGAGTTAGTGGAATGCCACCTCCTACTTGGGTGGATTGGTGGCAGCCATGTGGGCTGCCACCTCGTGCTTGGGTGCATGGAGACCCTTTATAAGGGGGCTGTAGCTTGTTTTGCACCATTTCACCTGCAGCAACTTGGGTTAGAGAGAGAATCTAGAGAGAGAAAGTGTAGATTTGAGGTAAGCAAGTTATTTAATTTTGTAATTTTCGTTTATTTTGGTTCCTAATGGTATGTTGAAAAGAATTAACGGTAAAAAATTGTGTAAAAGTTGGGTATAATTAGCTATAAACCCGTTTTAGTTAAGAATCACAATTAATTAAAGATTAAAGTATTTTAAGTTAAGTATTTTATTAATGGTAAGATCAACATAAATCTTTGTTTAATTTGGTTTGATTGAAAAATAGATTAGTAAACATGTGATGAATTGGGTTATTTGGACACTTGTGATTTGTTAATAGGTTAGGCTTTAAGAAAATCAAAAGAATTAATGTTTAGTAATTAATTAGGGAAATTAATATGCATTGTAAATATTGTTTAATTCAATTCAAATTTGATTTGAAAACATGTAGGTTATAGATTAGAGAATGTGAGAATTAAAAATTTGCAACAATAAACTAAAACCTAAATTATGTTGTTTCATTTCAGTTCCTCATAATAGGCAAAGATCGCCTACTTAGAAGAAACACAAAAAGGAAGT
This sequence comes from Vitis riparia, assembly GCF_004353265.1. Lineage (NCBI taxonomy): Eukaryota > Viridiplantae > Streptophyta > Magnoliopsida > Vitales > Vitaceae > Vitis > Vitis riparia. The sequence goes on along the minus strand of NW_023269694.1, from coordinate 137,481 downwards.
CGGTGTAAGGTAGGGAATTTTATGCGATTCTATGGTGTATTTGATTTCTTTCCTTGAATTATTTGTTGGAATTTCATGTTATTTCTATGATTTCATAAAATGTTTTAAAGTGTCATTGCATCTTGTTTTATTCAATTGAGATGTTACCATGATATTGGAACGTATATTGGTATGAAGATTCATGGTTTGTGTGGTCGAAATGGTTCATGGTGGGGTTGCATTGCAAGAAGGATATGGAGTTATCACAGATGATATTAAGAGAATTTATTGGTGGCGAAGTGCTTATGTGATGCTACAGACCTTATCATTTGATATATTGTTTATGTGGGACCGTGGGTCCTTGGGTGAAAGTCCCTAAAGCCCTCGAGGAAGACACTCCGATGTGGGTGTATGGGGTTGGTCCTGCCCCTGGGTTTTAGTCCCTAAAGACACGGGGTTGGTCCTGCCCTTGGGTATGAGTCCCAAAAGACACGGGGTATGACTTGCCCTTGGGTGATGTCCCAGAATAGTCATTATTATATTGATCGAGTTTCTTGTGGAGCATTGTATCTGCTGTGTAGATTGTTGGGAGTCAGCAATTTGTCAGTTGTGAAAGGATGAATGGGGAAAAGCAATGGGTGAAACCAACAAACACATGCATACATGTTTGACATGATTACACATTTGTTAATGGTTATGAAATGTTTATCATGCATGCTATTAAACGTTTAATTCATGGTTTTTAAGGGTATACTTAGGATGGTTATAAACTTTCCTACTGAATTGTGAACTCACCCTATTCCTTCCACCTCTAGATGCAGGTCAGAAGACCTATGCAGGAAATAATTCTTGAGCAATGCTTTACTATGATTGGATGCTGTTTGCTCATATTGAAAGTCTTTTGAGGCCATGCCTTTTGTATCAAGACTAAACCTTTTGTTGGAATGGTGTAATGTATATATTTGTTAGATACACTTGTAGTATGGGCTACCCGTAGTAAACAATGGGGCTTGGTATATGTAAATTAATGTTGTACAAGTTTCTTTTGTGAAACAAAACATATTTTGTTAACTTAATAGTCAGAATGTTTAATACAGGATGTACTCTTTATAACAGGTTTTCCATATCCTCTTTTTGAACAAATTCAAGTAGGAACTCTACATTTAAATTTTTGAGAGCACTTATATTGTATTTGAGTATCAATTGTTTAGTTGAAGAATAAATAATAATAATAATAATAATAAAATTGGGGTGTGACTGACCGTGTATCTTGTGGAGCACTGATATTTGATATATAGATTGGTGGGGGTGAATAGTTTATCAATTGTGAAAGTATGGACAAGGAAAAACAAAAATCACTAGGGCCTATTTAATTCATTAGTGCTAGGTATTACAATATCAGTTTATTCTTTTTTTATTTTCTTTCTCATCATTAGGACATCATCCTAACCAAGACTAGGTATTTGAAGTTGAAGATTTTTGCGCCAGATCTAATTGTTCAATTCTTTTTGTTAAACATTTTATTAAGTCATCATTATTTGAAAGTTTAACTATCTTATTCCCTACCTCTGTGGGTTTGAAAATTGAATGATTTTTGTCTAAGTTTCTATCTAGAAATTGTGGTGTGACTATTTGACTGACAATTTGAGATGTCTCTAGTTTGTCTTCTATCCTATCAACTTGAGAGGAGAGGGTGCTTAGAATTTGATTTGTGGAATTATTTTGTTGTTGAAGGCTTTTACAGTCTTTTAGTGTTGTTGTTCATCCTTCAATTTCTTTTGAATATATTTTTTTGAAAGGTGAAGCTATTATTGCAATGTTTCAAGTAGTTATGGTTATTTCCTCTCAAGTAGGAATAGGTTCTATCTAAGCTTAATCGTTTATTCCATTGGTTTCTTATCATTGGCACATATCCCTAGGTTCTATCTCATTTTATTCTTTGTTCTTTTGGTTTCTCATTATTGGGACACAATCCTAGGCTCTATCTTAGTTTATTCCTCGTTAATTTGATTTTTCATCATTAGGACACCATCCTGGGTTCTATCTAAACTTAATTATTTGTTCCTTTGGTTTCTCATCATTGGGACACCATCCTAGGTTCATCTCTATTTATTCTTTGCTAATTTGGTTTCTCGTATGTGGGACACCATCCCAAGTTCTACCTAAACTTAATTGTCTGTTCCTTTGGTTTCTCATCATTGAGATGCCATCATAGGTTATAGCTAAGTAAGCATTTGTTCCTTTGGTTTCTTATCATAGGGACACTACGTTCTATCTAACCCTAATAGTTTCTTCCATTGGTTTCGCATCAATGTGACACCATCCAAAGTTCCATCTCAATTTATTCTTTGGTCATTTGTTTTCTCATTGTTGGGATGCCATCCTACATTCTATGTAGGCTTAATCGTTATTTCCTTTGGTTTCTTATCATTGGGACACATCCCCAGGTTCTATCTTGGTTGCTTCTTTGTTCCTTTGGTTTTGCATCAATGTGACACCATCCTGGGTTCTATTTTAGTTTATTCTTTGTTTGTTCACTTTTGCATCATTAGGATGCCATCCTAAATTTTATCTAAGCTTAATCGTTTTTCCTTTCATTTCTCATCAATTGAACTCCATCCTAGGTTGAATTTAAGTTTCTTCCTTTGGTTTCTTCTCGTAAGGATTCCATCCTAGGTTCTATCTAAGCTTAATTGTTTGTTTCTTCGGTATCTCATCAATGGGAGACCATGCTAGGTTTGTTTAAGCTTAATTGTTAGTTCCTTTGGTTTCTCATCACTAGGACACCATCCTAAGTTCTACGTTTTTTCTTTGTTTCTCATCATGGGGGTGCATCCTAGGTTCTATTTCAATTTTATTCTTTGTTCCTTTGCATTGTCATCATAGGGACACCATCCTATGTTTTATCTAAGTTTCTTTTTTATTCCTTTGCTTTCTTATCATTGGGACACCATGATAGGCTGTATCTCAGTTTATTGATTCCTTTGGTTTCCCATTATTGAGAGGCCATCATAGTTTTCATCTACACTTAATCATTTGTTACTTTTGTTTCTCGTCATTGGGACATCATCCTAGGTTCTATCTCAATTTATTCTTTATTCCTTTGGTTTTCATCCTTAGGACACCATCCTATGTTCTATCTAACCTTAATCATTTCTTCGTTTGCTTTGGCTTCAATGTGACACTATCTTAGGTTCTATTTGAGCTCATTCTTTGTTCATTTTATTTCGCATCATTGGGACATCATCAAGTTTCATCTCAGTATATTCTTTGTTCATATGGTTTCTTCTCATCATTGGGATGCAATACTAGGTTCTAATTTTCTTATTTGTTCCTTTGGTTTCTCATTATTGGGTTGAATTCCTAGGTTCTATATAAAGTTAATAAATTATTCAATTGGTTTCTCATCATTGGGTTGAATTCTTAGGTTCTATATAAGCTTAATCATTTGTTTGTTTGGTCTCTCATCATTAAGACCCGATCCTAGGTTCTATCTAAGTTTCTTCTTTATTTATTTGGTTTCTCATAATTAGGACACCATTCTATCTCAGTTTATTCTTTGTTCTTTTTGTTTCTTATTATTGGGTCACCTTCCTAGGTTCTATCTTAGTATATTCTTTGTTTCATTTAGTTTCTTATGATTGGGAAATCATCCTAAATTCTATCTAAGCTTAATCAATTGCTTGTTTGGTTTTTTATCATGGGGACAACATTCTATGTTCTATATTATTTTGTTCTTTGTTCATATGGTTTCTCATCATTTGGGATGTCATCCTAGGTTCTATCCAATCTTAATAATTTGTTACTTTGGTTTCTTATTATTGGGACACCATCCTAGGTTCTATCTAAGTTTAATCGTTTTTTCCTTTGTTTCTAATGGTTGGGACACACCCGTAGGTTCAAACTCAGTTTCTTCTTTGTTTCTTTCGTTCCTCATTGGGACACCATCCTAAGTCCAGTCTAAGTTTCTTTTTTGTTTCTTTGGTTTCTCATCATTGGGACACCATCCTAAGTCCAGTCTAAGTTTCTTCTTTGTTCCTTTAGTTTCTCATCTGTTGACCACCATCCTAGGTTATCTTTGTTTATTCTTTGTTCATTTAGTTCTCATCATTAGGACACCATCCTAGGTTTTGTGTAAACTTAATTGTTTGTTCCTTTGGTTTCTAGTCATTGGGAGACTATCCTTGGTTCTATCTCAGTTTATTCTTTCTTCATTTGGCTTCTCATCATTGGGGCACTTTCCTAGGTTCAATCTTAATTTATTCTTTGTTTTTTCAGTTTTTCATCATTTGGACACCATCCTATTCTATCTCAGTTTCTTCTTTGTTACTTTTGCTTCTCATCCTTGAGGCACCATCATAGGTTAGATCTTAGTTTATTCTTTGTTTCCTTCGAATTCTCGTCGTTTGGACACTATCCTAGGTTCTATCTAAGCTCAATAGTTGGTTCCTTCGGTTTCTCATCGTCATTGGGATGCGAACCTAGGTTCAATCTAACTGTCGTCTTTGTTGCTTTGATTTCTCATCCTAAGTTCTATCTCAATTTATTCTTTGTTCAATTGCTTTCTCATCATAGGTACACCATTCTAGGTTCTTTCTAAACTAAATTATTTGTTCTTTTGGTTTCCTTTCATTGCAACACCATCCTAGGCTCTATATCAATTTATTCTTTGCTTATTTGGTTTCTCATCAATTGGACAACATCCTAGGTTCTAACTTAGTTTATTCTCTGTTCATTTGATTTCTCATCATTGAGACACTATCCTAGCATCTATCTATACTTAATCGTTTGTTCCTTTGGTTCCTCATCATTGGGACACCATCCTAGGTTCTATCTCCATTTATTCTTTGTTCTCTTGGTTTCTTATCATTGGTATGCCATCCTATGTTCTATCTAAAGCTTAATCGTTTGTTCGTTTGGTTTCTTATCATTAGGACACTATCCTAGGTTTCTATCTAAATTTTTTCTTTATGCCTTTGGTTTCTCATCTTTGGGATACCAACGTAGATCCTATCTCAATTTATTCTTTGTTGATTTGATTTCTCATCATTGGGTCGACATCCTATGTTCTGTATAAGTTTAATAATTCATTCATTAGTTTTCTCATGATTGGGATACCATCTGCGGCTCTATCTACATTTCTTCATAGTTCCTTCGGTTTCTTATCATTTGGACACCATCCTAAATTCGACCTCAGTTTATTCTTTGTTCCTATGGATTCTCGTCATACGGATAAACTCCTAAATTCTATCTCAATTTATTTTTTGTTCCTTTTTTTCTAATAGTTGAAACGCCATACTAGATTCTATCTGAGCTTAATCGTTTGTTCCTTTGGTTTCTAATCATGCAGATACAATCCTAGGTTCAATATAAGTTTCTTCATTGATCCTTTGGTTTCTCATCCTATGGACACAATCCTAAGTTCTATCTAAATTAATTCTTTGTTCATTTGGTTTCTTATCATTGGGAAACGATCTAATGTTCTTTCTATGTTTCTTCTTTGTTACTTTTCTTTCTCATCATTGGGACACCATCATAGTTTCTATCTCATCTTAATCTATTTTTATTTCATTTCTCATCGTTGTGAGTCTATCCTAGGTTTTATCTAAACTTCATCGTTTGTTCCTGTGACTTCTCATCATTGGTGGATTGGTGGCAGCCATGTGGGCTACCACCTCATGCTTGGCTGCATGGAGACCCCTTTTTCAGGGGGCTGGAGCTCGTTTTCCATCATTTCACCTGCAACAACTTGGGTTAGAGAGAGAATCTAGAGAGAGAAAGTGTAGATTTGAGGTAAGCAAGTTGTTTAATTTTCGTTTATTTTGGGTCCTAATGGTATGTTGAAAAGAATTAATGGTCAATTTTTGTAAAAGTTTAGTTTAATTAGCTATAAACACGTTTTAGTTAAAATCACAATTAATTAAGTTTTAAAGTATTTTATTAATGGTAAGATAAGCATAAATCTTCGTTTAATTTGGTTTTATTGAAAAATAGATTATTAAACATGTGATTAATTAGGTTATTTGGACACTTGGGATTTGTTAATGGGTTAAGCTTTAAGAAAATCAAAACAATTAGTGTTTGGTAATTAATTAGGGAAACTAAAATGGATTAATTCAATTCAAATTTGATTTGAAAATCTAAAGGTATATAGATTAGAGAATATGAGAATTAAAAATTAGCAACAGTAAATTGTATAAATTTTTATGGTTAGGAAACCTAAATTATGTTGTTTCATTTCATTTCACATTATTTCTATGATTTCATAAAATGTTTTAATGTGTCATTGCATCTCGATTTATTGCATTGAAATGGTCCCATGATATTGGAACGTGTATTGGTTTGAAGATTCATGGTTTTGTGTTGTCAAAATGGTTTGTGGTGTGGTTGCATTGCAAGAAGGATATGGAATTATCACATGATATTCAGAGAATTGATTGGTGGGAAGTGTTTATGTGATACAGGCATTATCAATTGATATATTGTTTATGTGTGTCCTTTGGTGAAAGTCCCTAAAGCCCTCAAGGAAGACACTCCAATGTGGGTGTATGGGGTTGGTCCCACCCCTGAGTTTTAGTCCCTGAAGACAAGTTGGCAAGCCCTTGGGTATGAGTCCCAAAAGACACAGGGTATGACTTGCCCTTGGGTGATGTCCCAGAATAGTCATTATTATATTGATCGAGTATCTTGTGGAGCATTGATATCTGATGTGTAGATTGGTGGGGGCTAGCAGTTTATGATTGTTGAAAGGATGGATGAGGAAAAGCAAGGATGAAACCAGCAAAAACACATACATACATGTTTGACATGATTACACATTTGTTAATGGTTATAAAATGTTTATGGACACTATTAAACATTTAATTCAGGGTTTTTAAGGTATGCTTAGGATGGTTATAAACTTTGCTGCTGAGTTGTGAACTCACCCTATCCCTTCCACCTCTAGATGTAGGTCAGAAGACTTATGCAAGAAATAATGCTTGAGCAATGCTTTACTGTGATTGGATGTTGTTTGCTCACATTGAAAGTCTTTTGAGGCCTTGCCTTTTTTATCAAAGACTGAATCTTTTTGTAGGAATGATGTATATGTGTATATATATATATATATATATATTTGTCAAGTACACTTGTAGTATGGGCTACCCGTAGTGAACAATGGGGTTTTGGTATATGTAAATTAATGTAGTACAGGTTTCTTTTAAGAAACGAACCATATTTTGTTAACTACAAGTTACAAAGTTTAATACAGGATGTACTCCTTATAGCAGGTTTTGCATATCCTCTTTTGCACAAAATCAAGTAGGACCTCAACATTTAAAATTTTGAGAGCACTTATACTTTGTTTGAGTATCAATTGTTTACTTTGAAGAATAAAAAAAAAACCGGGGTGTGACACTATCTATATCATTTGTTCATTTGTTTTCTCATCATCCTAGGTTCTATTATGGAGATGCAGTCCTAGGTTGTATCTAGGTTTCTCCTTTCTTCCTTTAATGTCTCATCGTCGGTACACCATCCTAGGTTCTATCTCAGTTTTTTCTTTCTTCATTTGGTTTCTTAGCATTGAGACACTATCCTAAGTTCTATCAAACCTTAATTGTGTGTTCCTTCGGTTTATGAACCAACTTGGGACACCATGATAGGTTTTATTTTAGTTTAATGCTTGTTCCTTTGGTTTCTCATCACTTGGACAATATCCTATGTTCTATCTATGCTTATTGCTTGTTTATTTGTTTTCTCATCATTAGGACACCATCCTAGGCTCTATCTAAGCTTAAACATTAGTTCCTTTCATTTCTTATCAATAGGACTACATCCTAGGTTGAACCTTAGTTTCTTCTCTCTTCAATGTGGTTTCTCATCATTGTGACACCATCCTATTCTATCTCAGTTTTTTCTTTCTTCATTTGGTTGCTCATCATTGGGACGTCACCCTAGGTTCTATCTATCCTTAATCATCTGTTCCTTCAAGTTCTGAACATTGGGATACCATCCTAGGTTTATTTTAAGTTTGATGTTTTTTCCTTTGGTTTCTCATCATTGGTAAACCATCCTAGGTTCTATCTTAGTTTATTATTTTAGGTACAACCTAGGATGGTGTCCATATGGTGATAAATCAATGAAACTAAGAATAAAATTAGATAAAATCTAAAAGGGTGTCCCAATGATGAGAAAGCAAATGAACTAAGGTTAGATAGAACCTAGGATGGCATCCTAGTGATAAGAAATGAAAGGATCAAACAATTGAGCTTATATAATCTAGGATGGTGTCCCAATGACAAGAAACAAAATGAACAAAGAATAATTTGAGATAGAACCAAGGATGGTGTCCCAGTGATGAGAAACCTAAGGAACAAACGATTTAGCTTCAATAGAACCTAGAAAACGAATTAGGGATTAAGCTTACATAGACTTAGGATGGCATCCCAATGATGATAAATGAAATGAACAAAGAATAAATTGGGATAGAAACTAGGATGGTATTGTAATACCTAGCACTAATAAATAAAATAAGCAATAATAATTATTTTAGTACTTAACTTTAAACGTGCATAATTAGATGTTAAAACTAGTTTAATGTTAATCATGTTAAATTATGAATTAAACTTTGATTAAGGTTCAGTGGGATTAGTTAATGACTTAAGCATGCTTATTAGGTTCTTATGTGCTGATTAGAGTTATGAAAACCTAAAGGACCAATGGGTAATTGTAAAGTGCAATTATGGAAAGTTGGGGCTGAAGCACATTTTGCACCATTTCACCTGAAGTAGCTTAGGTTAGAGAGAGAAAGTGTAGATTTGAGGTAAACAAGTTGTTTAATTTAGTAATTTTGGTTCCTACTGGTATGTTAAAACAAATTAACGGTTAAATTCGTGTAAAAGTTGAGTGTAATTAGCTATAAACATGTTTTAGTTAAAAAAATCACAATTAATTAAGAATTAAAGTATTTTATTAATGGTAAGATCAGCATAAATCTTTGTTTTGTTTGGTTTGATTGAAAAATAGATTAGTAAACATGTGATTAATTAGGTTATTTGGACACTTAGGTTATGTTACTAGGTTAGGCTTTAGGAAGAAAAAAATCAAAACAATTGGTGTTTGGTAATTAATATGAGAATTAAAAATTAATAACAGTAAGTTGTTAAAAAATAGTAAGAAAGGAAAATTTCACAAGTTTTAATTGAATAAATTTTCATGGTTAAGAAACCTAAATTATGTTGTTTTATTTCAATTCATTATAATAGGTAAAGATCGCTTACGTAGGAGAATCACAGAGGGAAAGTCCGTGTAAGGTAGGGAATTTTATACTGTTCCATGGTGTAGATGATTTCTTACCTTGAAACATATACTAGAATTTCATATCATTTCTATGATTTCAGAAAATATTTTAATGTGTCATTACATCTAGGTTTATTGTATTGAAATGTTACAATGAGATTGGAACATATATTGGTATGAAGATTCATTGTTCCGTGTTGTGGAAATGGTTCATGGTGTGGTTGCATTGTAAGAAGGATATGGAATAATCACAGATGATATTCAGAGAATTGATTGTGGGAAGTGTTTATGTGATGCTACATGCATTATCCTTTGATATATTGTTTATGTGGGACCGTGGGTTCTTGGGTGCAAGTCCATAAAGCCCTCGAGGAAGACACTCCAATGTGGGTGCATGGGGATGGTCCTGCCCTTGGGTATGAGTCCCAGAAGACATGGGGTTTGACTTACCCTTGGGTGATGCCCTAGAATAGTCATTATTATATTGACCTAGTATCTTGTGGAGCATTGATATATGATGTGTAGATTGGTGGGGGTTAGCAATTTATCAGTTATGAAAGGATGGAAGAGGAAAAACAAAAATGAAACTAGAAAACACATGCATACATGTTCGATATGATTGCATATTTATTAATGGTTATAAAATGTTTATCATGCATGCTATTAAACGTTTAATTCAAGGTTTGTAAAGGTATGCTTAGGATGGTTATAAACTTTCCAACTGGGTTGTGAACTCACCCTATCCTTTCCACCTTTAGATGCAAGTGAGAAGACCTATACAGGAAATAATGCTTGAGCAATTCTTTACTGTGATTGGATGTTGTTTGCTCACATTGAAAGTGTTTTGAGGCTTTGCCTTTGTATTAAACACTGAATCTTTTTATAGGAATGATGTAATATATATATATTTTGTCAGGTACACTTGTAGTATGAGCTACCCGTAGTGAACCATGGGGTTTTGGTAAATGCAAATTAATTTAATACATGTTTCTTTTGTGAAATGAAACATATTTTGTTAACTGATAGTTACAAAGTTTAATATAAGATGTACTCTTTATAATAGGTTTTGCATATCGTCTTTTTGCACAAAATCAAACAGGAACTCAACATTTAAATTTTTGTATCCCCATATTTTTAAGAGCACTTATACTGTATTTGAGTATCAATTGTTTAGTTAAAAAAAAAAAAAACAAGGTGTGACAAGTGTCGCATTGATTCAAAAGAAAATGAAAAAATGATTATGGTTAGATAGAACATAGGATGGCTTTATAATGAAGAAAAACCAAAGGAACAAAGAATAAACTAAGATAAAACCCAGGATAATTTCCAAATGATGAGAAAAGAAAGGAACAAAGAGGAAACTGATATAGAACCTAGGATTGTATCCCAATGATAAGAAACAAAAAGAAGAATCAATTAAGCTTAGATAGAACCTAGGATTGCGTCCCAATTATGAGAAACCAAACGAACAAAAAATAACCTGAGATAATACATAGGATGGTGTCGCATTGATGCTATAGCAAAGGAAGAAACAATTAAGGTTAGAAAGAACATAGGGTGGTTTCCTAATAATTAGAGACAAAGGAACAAAGAATAAACTATGATAGAACCTAGGATGGTGTGCCAATGATGAGAAACCAAAGGAACAAATGATTAAGCTTAGACCGAACCTAGGATGGTGACCCAATAATGAGAAGACAAACAATTGAACTTAGATAGAACCTAGGATAGCGTCCCAAGGATGAGAAACGAAATGAACAATGAATAAAATGAGATAGAACCTAGGATTGTTTTCCCAATGATGAAAAACCAAAGGAACAAACTATTAAGTTTAGATAGAACCTAAGATGGCGTCCCAATGTTGAGAAACGAAATGAATAACTAATAAACTAAGAACTCAGGATGGTGTCGCATTAATGCAAAGGCAAAGGAAAAAACAATTAAGGTTAGATAGAACATAGGATGACATCCTAACGATGAGAAACCAAACGAACAAACAATTAAGCTTAGAACCTATGATGGTGTCCTAAAGATGAGAAACTAAACAAACAAACGATTAAACTTTAGATGGAACCTAAGATGACACCCCAATGATGAGAAACAAAATGAACAAAGAATAAAATGAGAGAGAATCATTAGGATGACGTCTCAATGATGATAAATCAATGAAGCTAAGAATAAACTTAGATAGGATCTAAAAATGGTGTTCCAATGATGGGAAAGCAAATGAAATAAGAATAAACCAAGATAGAACCTATGATGGCGGCCCAATGATAAGAAACCAAAGGAACAAACGAATAAGGTTAGATAGAACCTAGGATGGTGTCCTAATGATGAGAAATGAAAGCACCAAAGAATAAATATAGATAGCACCTGCGATGTTGTCCTAATGACAAGAATCCAGAGAACCAAATGATTAAGCTTAGATAGAATCTAGGATGATATCCCAATGACTAGAAATAAAATGAACAAAGAATAAACTAATATAGAATCTAGGATGGTGTCCCCATGATGAGAAACCAAAGGAACAAAGAAGAAATTTAGAACCTAGGATGGTGTTCCAGTGATGAGAAACCAAAGGAACAAATGATTAAGCTTAGATAGAACCTAGGATGGCATCCCATTGATGAGAAACCAAATGAAAAAGAATGAATTGGGACAGAACTTAGGATGGTGTCCTAATGATGAGAAACCAAAGGAACAATGGAGAAACTTAGATAAAACTTAGGATGGTATCCTAAAGATGAGAAACCAAAAGGAATAAACAATTAAACTTAGATAGAAGCCAGGATGGCGTTCCAATGATAAGAAACCAAAGGAAAAAACAAATATTCTTAGATAGTACCTAAGATTGTGTCCCAATGATGATTAATGAGTGAAACTAAGAATAAACTTAGAAACTATAATGGAGTTCCAATGAAGAGAAAGCAAAGAAACTAAGATAAAACCTAGGATGGCGACCTAATGATGAGAAACCAATGGAACAAACAAATAAGGTTAGATAGAACCTAGGATGGTGTTCTAATGATAAGAAACGAAAGGATCAAAGAATAAACTTAGATAAAACCTATGATGGTTTCCAAATGATGAGAATCCAAAGGACCAAACGATTAAGCTCAACTCAAAATATCAATCCTAAAAAAATTCTATTTTCTTTAAAAGAGTCTTTCAAAGATAATAAACCCAAAATGTGAATTTTAACTAAATCACAAACAGTTAAGTACTACAATTATCCAACTTTACAAATCAATCAAGCAAGCAAACTAAATCACCTTGCCTAAAGGAAGGTAGGTACTTTCTAATCAACCAACTACACACCATATTTTCCTCAACTAGTGTTCAAGTTTGATCCTCAAAAATTCTCAATGGAGTCGTCAATTTGTGGATCTGCATTTTTCACGCGCTTTCCCACTCATCGATGAGACTCACTTTTTAAATGATAAAAAATTATTGTTGTTAAAATCGGAGTTGCCACTTATTTTTATTTGTTTTTTTAAGGAAAATAAAAACAAAAAACTAAAAGCCTAAGAAAAATAACTCCTTAAGTTTTGGATAAGGTGTTTAGCACCACTCTAAGCCTTAAAAAGGTCTCTAGAACTAGATTGAGGGAAATAAGACAATTAATCGATTGACTAATGATACCAAGAAAGGATAAGGTGTTTATCTAAATTCAAATTACATGTTATCCATATTCAAACAAATATATGTAAGCAATCAATCACACAAGGAAGATAGGCGTACTACCTGAGCTGCAACTTAAGCGTTGTCACAAGACATCAAAGTTAGTTTTAAAAAAAACACATACACACACACACACAACATGTATTTTACCATAGTAAGAAATCTAACATGGCGAGTCAAACAAGCAATCAAAAAGATATATTAAGCATGATAATGATCATATATGAAGCTTTACATAACTAACGCAATCAAGATGCAAAGATAAAAAGCATACCTGAATAGCATAAATAGCTTACAATGTGCTTCCATAAGACATGAGAGGTTAGATCAAAGTTATAATAACAAACAATAAAGAAAAGAAATCCTATCATGCATGGTATCTAAATAATATAACAAAAATGACCAAAGTATAAGAAAACACAAATTATTAAATAATTCGTGTATACAACTCCCAAAAAAAAATTAAAAAAAATCAAGGGTTATGATTAACACATGTAGCAAAAGGGGTAGCACACTATTATCAAAAGAAAAATTATAAATTAATATCTAGGAACATCATTTTATCATGAAATTAAGACAAACCTCTCTATTATGCCTATATCACAATACTATTACCAAAGTCAAGCAAGATAAATCAAATAACACCAAAAAAAAGGGAAAGTCAAGTAAAGTACAAGATTTTTAGCATGCGATCATAATAGGAAGCATCATAAAAAATATATCTTGAAGTGGAATTTAATTACAAAAATTTTTAGGAAACATCTCCTACACGTCTAGAATAACATAAAAAAAACCCAAAATGAATTTGTAAAAATATTTAATGGTCTCCTAAAATCATAAAAAAAAAAAAATCATACATGTCCTTCAAGTTGTCTAGTTTACAAAAATAAAAAATAAATAAAGCCCAAACTAGGGAGCCTTAGAAAGTATTTTAAAACACTCAAACTTATTAGCTATCCAAAAATAGTCATGTGTAGTAGGCACAAATTTGAAAAATCATCTCTCTCAAGAAAACGTATTTTTTAATATTTTATGTCTCAAAATTCAATCTTAAGAAGTAAAAAATCTGAGGAAAATATTTATTTAAATTTAAAATATCGAAAAGTAATCTTATTTTGCAAAGTGCTCTCAAGTGTACAGAAGTAAGCCTAAACAAAACATGCTGAAAGAGATGATCATAATTTTGACTTCAAGAAAATCTTTTTGACTCGAATAATATTCCAAAATCAAGTTCAAGAAGTAATGAACATCATAAAATTTTTGGAAATCTTTTTTTAAATACTCTAAATTATCAAAACGAATTTTAAATCCCAAGGGTCAGTCGTTGAGTGGAAACCGAAAACAAGAACAAGTTTTGAAAAATTCTTTCATATAAGGATTCCATCAAGCCCCCATTCAATATCCATTTGTTTTACTTGTGTATTCCCATTAATTTGGGAGCACAAGTCCAAGCCTATATGAATAAAAACAAAATTTTGAAAACTAACAAAGGAGAATGCAACTTAGATGAAATGAGTTGCATAATTTTAAAAGAAAATGCGGTTTTTTTGCCTAAACCAAGAATGAATATTTTTTTCAAAGCCTTTTGATGATTTAAATACTTTTGAAAGTAATTTTAGGTGCAAAAGGAAACAAGCGAATTAAGAAATCCCAAACAATAGTCATAGAGTAGGAATTTGAAAACAAGACAAATAAACAACTTGGATCTCCTTTTTGACCACCTTTTACTCATGATCCAAGAGCCTCAATCATGATGGAGAAAATCTATTTTTTGTGAAAAGAAGGGAACAACTTTGATTCAACTCAAAATATCAATCCTAAAAAAAAACTATTTTCATTAAAAAAAAAAGTCTTTCAAAGATAATAAACCAAAAATGTGAATTTTAACTAAGTCCCAAACAAACCAATATGCTTTCAAAAATAAAAATCAAGACTTTTAATAGCATGAAAGATAAGCCAACACCGTGAATAATACATAACAACCAGAAAACTAAAATCCTAAGAATTTTCTAAGCTTTCAAAAATAAATATCAAGACTTTTAATAGCATGAAATAAAACCAAAAGATCTAGAACCTAAAAAATACCAATCTTCTAAGGCTGAAACCTTTAATAAAAATAATCATCAAATTATAAATATAATAACAAGGAAATTTAAGACCTAAGAATCAACAATCTTCCAAAGATGAGAATTTAATAACATAGTGCAATCAAAGACATGCATAATAATAAGAAAATCTAAAACCTAAGAACTACTGAATTTCTAAATATGATAATTTTAAATATAATAATGCAATCTCAAAGGCATGCATAATAACAAGAAAAACTAAAAAATCAGAACTACCAAATTTCTAAAGACAAGAACTTTAAATATAATAACACAAGAAAATTTAAACCAAAGAACTAACAAATTACTAAAAATGAGAGCTTTAAATAGCATAGAGAAAAAAAAAACCTAATAACACAAAACCTAAAACAAGATGGTTAAGCACTACAATTATCCAACTTTACAAGATAAAATTTTAATAGCATGGTAAATAACCTAATAACACAAAACCTAAAACAAGATGATTAAGTACTACAATTATCAAACTTTGTAAGATAAAACATCATGACATCAAATCAATCAAACTAATTAAACTAATTAATTAAAACTATAAAACTCGTGAATTAACTTGAATCAAATAAACTAAAATGACACAAGCTTCAAAATAAAAATTTTATCCTACAAAACAATTAATCTAGTGAGCTATAATAATAAAAAAAAATTATAACCTTTCTATATGATACAATAAATAAAAAATGAAACTAAAAACAATTCTAACTTTTTAATATAATATGATGAACTAAAAAAACTAAACTAAAAAAATTAAAACCTTTCAATTGTTGTAAAATAAGGACAAATATAATGCAAACCAAAGTAGTAGAGATAAAATATATCTTACTTTGATATATAATATGAAGAAGGAATCAAAGAAGAGAATTGAAAAAGTGAAAGAAAGAGAGAGAGAGAGAATGAGAAGAAGAACTTTTCTTTCTTTTCTCGGGATGCTCTTACATGGGGTGTAAGAAGCCTTTTATAGGCTTCATAATATGAACTCCCATTACTCATCTTAAAGATGAGTAAATGGAGTTCATAATGACCATCAATGTGGTCATTCACTATTCTTCATTTACAACACTCCCCCTTGGATGACTACCATATTAAAAGAATATGCCTCATTAAAACCTTGCTAGTAAAAAACCCTATAAGAAAAACCTAGCGAAGGAAAAAGAGTACAATATTCTTTTCTTGGTATATTAGGATTTTGCCTTGTTAAAAACCTTGCCAGTAAAACCCAATAGGACAAAACCTGGACGAAGGAAAAAAGAGTACAGTACACTAACACCCTTTTACAAGCACACTCCCCCTCATGTCGATATCCTTGAGTTGACGCATTCCAATCCTATGTATTAACTTCTTGAATGTTGAAGTTGGTAATGATTTTGTGAATAAATCTGCTAGATTATCACTTGATCATATTTGTTGCACATCAATTTCACCACTGTTATGGAGTTCATGTGTATAAAAGAATTTTGGTGAAATGTGTTTAGTTCTATCTCCTTTAATATAACCCCCTGTTATTTGTTCAATGCATGCAGCATTATCTTCAAATAATATTGTCGGGTCACCTTTGATAGAGGAGAGTCCACATGATTCCCGAATATGCTAGATCATAGATCTTAGCCATATACATTCACGACTTGCTTCATGAATTGCCAGTATTTCTGAATGATTTGATGACATGGCCACCATTGTTTGTTTGATAGATCTCCATGAAATAGCAGTACCATTGCAATTAAACACATACCCTGTTTGTGACCTGCCTTTATGTGGATCTGAAAGATATCCTGCATCTATATATCCAAGCAATTGTTGCTTTGATTCCCTTAAGTAAAATAAACCCATATCAGTAGTTCTGCAAAGATAATGCAATATATGTTTGATACCATTCCAATGTCTTCGATATCTTGCTAATAAATTGATAGAAAAAGCAATGTCTGAACGTGTACAATTGACAAGATACATAAGTGTACTAATAGCACTAAGATATGGTACTTCAGGACCAAGTAACTCTTAATCCTTTTCGCAAGGACGAAATGGGTCCTTTTTCACATCAAGTGATCAGACAACCATTGGGGAACTTAAAGGATGTGCTTTATCCATATAAAAAAGCTTCAGAACTTTCTTAATGTATGTTGATTGATGTACTAAAACTCCATTTGAAAAATGCTCAATCTGCAAGCCGAGACAAAATTTTGTTTTTCCAAGATCTTTCATCTCAAATTCCTTTTTCAAGTAATTTGTTGTTCTTGTGAGCTCTTCGGGAGTTCCAACAAGATTTAAGTCATCAACATACACTGCAATAATTGCAAATCCGGTTTCTGATTTCTTAATGAAGATGCATGGGCATATAGGGTTATTCACATACCCTTCTTTTAGCAAGTATTCGCTAAGGCGATTGTACCACATGCGTCCAGATTGCTTTAATCTATACAAGGATCGTTGTAACTTGATTGAGTACATGCTACGAGGCTTTGTATTATTTACTTTAGGCAATTTAAATCCTTCGGGGATTTTCATGTATATATCATTATCCATGGATCCGTATAAATATTCTGTAATAACATCCATGAGACGCATATCCAGTCCTTTTGAGACTGCCAAACTAATTAAGAAACAAAATGTGATTGCGTCCATGACGGGAGAATATGTTTCCTCGTAGTCAATACCAGGTCTCTGCGAGAAACCTTGTGCTACTAATCGCACTTTATATCTTATGATCTCATTATTCTCATTGTGTTTTCGTACAAATACCCATTTGTACCCAATAGGCTTTACATCTTCAGGTGTTTGGACTACAGGTCCACAAACTTATCGTTTTGTTTATGAGTTTAATTCTGCCTGTATAGATTCTTTCCATTTTGGCCAATCATTTCTATGTTGACATTCTTCCACATTTCGTGGTTCGTGATCTTCATCATTTCTTATGATATCAGAGGCCACTTGGAAAGCAAAAATATTGTTAATAACAGTATTATTTCGATCCCATTTTTCTCCCGTTTGTACATAACTTACTGAGGTCTCACAATTTTCAGGTATCTGTGCCTCTTCAAGGGCTTCTTGTTCAATATGTGCCTTTTCAGGGGCTTTCTGCATTATTTGTGCCTCTTCTAGGGCTATAGATTTATCAATTTTAAACTGATCAGTCATTTTGGTGGTCTCTTCTAGAGTGCCAAGTTTTTCTTGGGTTCTCCTCTTCCGAGAAGATACATCCTTTGAGCCGATAGGTCTACCACGCTTCAGGGGTATCTTAGATTCATTTGTTAACTGTCCTACAGGGACATCAATCCCTGCTGGAGTATTTGTAGCGGGGATATGTGACTTTGTCACTTTCTTTGTATCAATGAATGCATCTGGTAATTGATTTGCAAGATTTTGCAAATGAATGATCCTTTGAACTTCTAGTTCACATTGATTTGTACGAGGATCAAGATGGGTCATAGTAGATGTCTTCCAACTAATTTCTCGTCGTTCTTCAGGAATCGACTTTTCTCCCCCTAATGATGGGAAAACACTCTCATTAAAACGACAATATGCAAAGCAGGCTGTAAAAACATCGCCTGTCAAAGGTTTAAGATATTTTATGATAGATGGAGAATCAAAACCTACATAAACCCCAAGTCTTTGTTGGGGACCCATTTTAGTGCGTTGTGTACGTGCAATTGGTACATATATTGCACAACCAAATATTCGTAAGTGAGAGATATTTGGTTGTTTCCAAGCACAAGTTGTGAAGGGGAGTATTCATGGTAAGTTGTAGGTCGAATACGGACTAAAGCTGCAGCATGCATAATAGCATGTCCCCAAGCAGAAGTAGGTAATTTGGTTTTCATTAGTAATGGTCGAGCTATTAATTGGAGACGTTTGATGAAGGATTCTACTAAACCATTTTGGGTATGAGTATGAGCAACAAGATGCTCAATATTTATCCCTACTGACATGCAATAGTCAATGAATGTTTGAGAAGTAAATTCGCCAGCATTATCAAGACGTATTGTCTTAATTGGATAATCTGGAAATTGTGCTCGTAATTTGATTATTTGTGCAAGGAGTCTAGCAAAAGCTACGTTACGTGTAGAAAGGAGACAAACATGTGACCACCTAGTAGAAGCATCTATTAAGATCATAAAATAACAGAATGGTCCACATGGTGGATGGATAGACCCACATATGTCCCCATGTATTCTTTCTAAAAAGATTGGTGACTCAGATATGACTTTAGTAAAAGATGGTCTAATTATCAATTTACCTTGTGAGCAGGCAGCACATGAGTATTCATTGGGCGAAAGAATCTTCTGGTTCTTTAGTGGATGCCCATGTGAGTGTTCGATTATTCGACGCATCATTGAAGACCCTAGGTGACCTAGCCTGTCATGCCAAAGGACAAAAATTTTTGGGTCATTGAACTTCTGGTTCACGACAACATATGATTCAATAGGCTTTATAGTTGTATGATACAACCCAAAGGAGAAAGACGGGAATTTTTCCATTATAAGCTTCTGGCCAGATATAATGGAAGTAATGTAAAGATATTCTACATTATCTTCATTCATAGTTTCAATATGATATCCATTTCTGGGAATATCTTTAAAACTGAGCAAATTTCTTTTGGATTTGGTAGAATATAACGCGTCATTTATATGGAATCTAGTTCCATTTGGCAACGTTATGTTTGCTCTTCCAGAGCCTTCAACTAAGTTTGTAGTACCAGATATGGTACTTACATTAGCTTTTATTAATGTCAATTCGAGGAAATATCTTTTATCTCGAAGAATTGTGTGCGTGGTCGCACAGTTTGTGAGACATACATCATCCTCATTCATCTTGAGACCAAATAACACATGGATTTCAAATATAACAAAAAAAAACAAGGCATAATGTAAATAACAAAGTAAATAAGATGGAAATATAAGACATAATAATATATTATTTCATATATAAAGTAACATCAATCAATATTAATTTTCTCATCATTTATCAAATGGTCTGTTTTTTCATTGGGACCTCCAAAGAAATCAATGTCATAGTAGGTTAGGTCCAATCCATCACCATTGGTAAAGTTCATCTTTATCTCTTTTCCTTTAGCTTTTATTGATGCTTGGTAAAGGTCGACCAAATGTTTGGGCGTACGACAGGTACGTGACCAATGCCCCTTCATACCACATCTATAACAATTATTCTCATGGTTCTTAGGAGGTTAATCTTGTAAACGCTTCCCATTTTCTTGTATTGTCTCAGTTTTTTTCCACTTCTAGTGGTGCAATGAGGCTTTCATTTTCTAAGAATTATTACTATAAGAACCATGGTATCGGGGATTTCTTCCACAACCACGACCACTTCCTCGTCTTCATCCACGTCCGTGAGTTTGGGACGATATTGCATTCACTTTAGGGAATGGTTCAGATCCAGTTGGAGGAGACTGGTGATTTCTCATCAAAAGCTCATTATTTTGTTCAGCAACAAGAATACATGATATTAATTCAGAATATTTTGTAAATCTACGCTCTTGATATTGCTGCTGCAGGAGCACATTCGAGGCATGAAACGTACTAAAAGTTTTCTCTAACATGTCTTCCACTGTGATTTTTTCTTCACACAGCTTTAATTGAGAGCTGATTTTGAAAAGTGCAGAGTTGTATTCACTAACAGTTTTAAAATCTTGCAACCTTAGGTGCATCCAATCATATCGAGCTTTTGGGAGAATCACAGTTTTCTGGTGGTCATATCTTTCCTTCAAATTACTCCATAGAGTAAAAGGGGCCTTTATCGTAAGATACTCATTTTTTAAACCTTCATGGAGGTGATGGCGAAGGAAAATCAATGCTTTTGCGCGATCCTGCAGGGATGCTTGATTTCCTTGTTTGATCGTAGCTCCAAGGTTCATTGCATCAAGATGTAATTCAGCATCAAGGATCCAAGATAGATAGTTCTTTCCTGAAATGTCAAGTGCCACAAATTCGAGTTTTGTGATATTCGACATTGTCAAATAACTTCATATATATGACAAACAATATTATTAGAATCAGTTATAATAACTTGATAGCATTGGTATAACTTTGATTATAAACAAAATCAAATAATTTGTTTATAACTTTTAACAATATGTAACCAAACAAATCAACAATAATATAAATATGTAAAATTTTATTCTATATAAATAACTTCAAGTTTAAGATACGAGAATTACCTTCAGAGCAATTCGTGCTGATAACGTGTTGTAAAATAAGGACAAATATAATGCAAATCAAAGTAGTAGAGATAAAATATATCTTACTTTGATATATAATATGAAAGAATGAATCAAAGAAGAGAATTGAAAAAGTGAAAGAAAGAGAGAGAGAGAGAGAGAGAATGAGAAGAATAACTTTTCTTTCTTTTCTCTGGATGCTCTTACATGGGGTGTAAGAAGCCTTTTATAAGCTTCATAATATGAACTCCCATTACTCATCTTAAAGATGAGTAAATGGAGTTCATAATGACCATCAATATGGTCATTCACTATTCTTCATTTACAACATCAATATAATATGATAAATTAAAAACTAAACAAAAAAATTATACCTTTCAATATATATATAATTAATCAAAACCAAACTAAAAAAAATCAACTTGTCAAACATATATAATTAATCAAAAACCAAACTAAAAAAAAATCAACTTACCTTCCCATTGTTGCGTGTGTGAATCTCTTCTCCATTATGGTGCATTGAAACTGACGTGTGGCTACTACCACCATCTTATGGTGTGTCCTATGGATATCTTTTCAACTGTGTATGGCAGCCTTTATGTGGCTATGTGTGGAGAATTCTCTCCAATGGAGTCCCATGCTGCTGCTTCTTGTGGGATGCCACCCAAACTATGGTGTGTGGTTGCCTCTTCTGTGCGTGCCTATTGCAACCATAATTTTTCAAAACTAAATTAACCATGAATTCAAAAGAATAACCAAACTAATGATTTTTAAAAATAACTAAACCAAGCATAGTATCAACAAAGCAACAAAACTAATATTTTTTTAAAAACTAAACTAAACATGAGATTAATGGAATAACCACATACTAATGATTTTTAAAAGAAACCAAACCAACAAAGCAACCAAACTAATAATTTTTATAAAATAAACTAACCATGAGATCAAAAGAATAACTAAGCTAATGATTTTTAAAAATAACTAAACTAAGCATAGTATCAACAAAGCAACCAAACTAATAATTTTTTTTAAAAAAAACTAAACTAAACTAAACATAAGATTAAAAAAATAACCAAACTAATGATTTTTAATAGAATTAAACCAAACAAAACAACCAAACTAATATTTTCAAAAACTAAACTAAACATGAGATTAACAGAATAACCAAACTAATTATTTTGACAAGAAACTGAACTAAACATAATTTCAACAGAGCAACAAAACTAATAATTTTTTAAAACTAAACTAAATATGAGATCAATTGAATAACTAAACAAATGACTTATTAAAGAAACTAAACTAAGTATAATATCAACAAGACAACCAAATTAATAATTTTTATAACCAAAACTAAATATGAGATTAACTAAATCACTAAAATAAGATTTATTCTTTTTAAAAAAAAAAAAATGAACTAGGCATGACATCAACAAAGGTTGGTAACTTGTAATTTTTAAAAACTAAACAAAACATGAGATCAACCAAATAACTAAACTATGCATTATATCAACAAAGCAACCAAACTAATAATTTTTCAAAACTAAAGTAAGCATGAGATCAAAAGAATAACCAAACCAATGATTTTTAAAAGAAACTAAACTAAGCATAGTATTAACAAATCAATCATACTAATAAGTTTTAAAAACTAAACTAAACATGAGATCAATGGACTAACCAAACTAATAATTTTTAAAAGAAACTAAATTAAGTATAATATCATGAAAGCAATCAAACTAATAATGTTTAAAAACTCAACTGAGTGTGAGATTAACAGAGTAACCAAACTAAGGATTTCTAAAATAATTATATCAAGCATAACATGAACAAAGTAATAAAACTAATAATTTTATAAAAACTAAACTAAACATGAGATTAATGGAATAACCAAACTAATGATTTTTAAAAGAAACTAAACTAAGCATAATATTAGCAAAGTAGCAAAACTAATAATTTTTACAAACTAAATAAAGCATGGGATAAAAAGAATAACCACACTAATGATTTTAAAAAGAAATTAAACTAAGTATAATAAAGCAACTAAACTAAAATAATTTTTTTAAACTAAACTAAATATGAGATTAACAGAATAACCAAACTAATGATTTTTAATAGAATTAAACCAAGAATAACATCAACAAAGTAACCAAACTAATCATTTTAAAAAACTAAACTAAATATTGGATTAACAGAATAACCAAATTAATGATTTTGGAAAGAAACTAAACTAAGCATGATTTCAACAAAGAAACCAAACTAATATTTTTTAAAAATTAAACTAAGCATGAGATGAACAAAATAACCTAATGAATGATTTTTAAAAGAATTAAACCAAGCATAATATCAACAGAGTAACAAAACTAATAATTTTTTAACCCTAAACTAAATATGAGATCAACTGAATAACTAAACTAATGATTTTTAAAAGAAACAAAACCGAGCATAATATCAAGAAAGTAACAAAACTAATAATTTTTAAAAACTAGACCAAACATGAGATCAACAAAATAAACAAACTAATAATTTTTTTTCAAAAAAAAAAAAAAAAAAAACTAAACTAAGCATAATATAAACAAAGAAACCAAACTTTTCAAAACTAAACTAAGCATGAGATCAAAAGAATAACCAAACTAATGACTTTTAAAAGAAACAAAACTAAGTATAACATCAACAAAGCAATCAAAATAATTATTTTTAGAAACTAAACTAAACATTGTTTTAAGGGAAAAACCAAACTAATGATGTTTAAAAGAAACTAAACTAAGTATAATATCAACAAAACAATATAATTATTAATTTTTATGCACTAAACTAAGCATGGGATCAAAAGAGTAATCAAACTAATGATTTTTAAAAGAAACTAAACAAAGTATAGCATCAACAAAGCAACCAAACTAATAATATTTTAAAACTAAACTAAACTAAACATTGTTTCAACAGAATAACCAAACTAATGATGTTTAAAAGAAACTAAAATAAGTATAATATCAACAAAACAACCAAACTAATAATTTTTATAAACTAAACTAAGTATGAGATCAAAAGAGTAACAAAACTAATGATTTTTAAAAAAACTAAACAAAGTATAGCATCAACAAAGCAACCAAACTAATATTTTTTTTAAAAAACTAAACTAAACATTGTTTCAACGAAATAACTAAACTAATTGATGAGGACACAACTAATAAATGGAATGCAGATCCTATTCAAATTCCAGTTAGTTCGGTTACAAGGGCTCGAGCTAAAAAAGTTCAAGGAAACTCTCAATGGACTGATTCACAATATTTGGGCTAAGGTGAATTCGTGGAGGCCCAAGGAAGATGCTCTACATGTTCCACAAGGTTGGATTTTCATGATTCAAGTTTTGGAATAATCTAGATGAATCCATCAAGGAGAATAGGTCACAAATTGCATGGATTGAATAGAGTTTTCTAAATTAGTGATTACCCAATTTTTTACCCATCAAGGAGATTGGCTAGCGCAATCTAAAGCAATCTTTTAAGATTGCTAAATTACTTTTCTTATTTATTATTATATTTTAATTTTCAAAATTTATGGGGAAATAATAAATTAGAAATTCCCTTGTTTTCTTTTTACTTTGGGGTAGGCATGATTTTAGGAAATAATGGATTCAATTTTTAGAATCCAACTCAAGATATTTTAGTTTCCCATTTCCAGCTATTTGCAAAATCTAGGCAAAATATTTGGGGATTTTCTAACTGCTAGATTCGTGGATCTCTTTGTATTTAAATAACCATCAACTTATTGAAAAATAATACAGATTTCATTCATAATTTTGTGAGAGAAAATTCTCTTTAGTTTTTTTAGAAATCTTTGAACTTATCGGAAAGATTTCTATGGCGTTCTCCTTCGACTTATCAATCAATCCTTTCATAATTGATTGTGGCATCTTCATTATACCAAGGTTCTTGCTTCCATATAAGCAATGGATCGCAGTTTCATACAAATCTGTTTCCAAACAGTCTTGGAGCCATTCTTGATCCACAAGTTTCTCAATTTTGTGGTGTGGATCATATCACTATTAATGTTTAAAAGAAACTAAACTAAGTATAATATCAACAAAGCAACCAAACTAATAATTTTTATAAACTAAACTAAGCATGAGATCAAAAGAATTACCAAACTAATATCAACAAAGCAACCAAACTAATAAGTTTTAAAAACTAAACCAAACATGAGATCAACATAATAACTAAATTAATGTGTTTTAAAGGAAACTAAATTGTGCATTATATCAAAAAAAGGAACCAAACCAATAATTTTTCAAAACTAAACTAAGTTAGAGATCAAAAGAATAACCAAACTAATTATTTTTTAAAGAAACTAAACCAAGCATAGTATCAACAAATCAACGATACTAATAACTTTTAAGAACTAAATTAAACATGAGATCAACGAACTAACTGAACTAATGATTTTTAAAAGAAACTAAATTAAGTCTGAGATTAACAGAGTAACCAAATTGATGATTTTTAAAAGAATTATACCAAGCATAACATCAATAAAACAACCAAAGTAATAATTTTTTGAAAACTAAACTAAACATAAGATTAATGGAATAACCAACCTAATGATTTTTAAAAGACACTAAACTCAACATAATATCAACAAAGGACCAAAACTAATATTTTTTAAAAACTAAATTAAGCATGAGATAAAAAGAATAGAAAAACTAATAATTTTTTAAAACTAAACTAAATATGAGATTAATAGAATACTCAAACTAATGATTTTTAAGAGAATTAAACCAAGCATAACATCAACAAAGCAACCAAACTAATAATTTTTAAAAATTAAACTAAATATTATTTCAACGGAATAACCAAACTAATTATTTTGAAAAGATACTAAACTAAGCATGATTTCAACAAGAAACCAAACTAATAATTTCTAAAAATTAAACTCAACACGAGATTAATAGAATAACCAAACAAATGATATATAAAAGAATTAAACCAAGTATAATATCAATAGAGCAACAAAACTAATAATTTTTTAAACCTCAACTAAATATGAGATCAACTGAAAAACTAAACAAAACATAATGATTTTTAAAGGAAACTAAACTAAGCATAACATCAACGAACCAACCATACTAATAATTTTTAAAAACTAGACTAAACATGAGATCAACAAAATAACCAAAATAATGATATTTTAAAAAAAAAAAAAAAAAAAACTAAACTAAGCATAATATCAACAAAGAAACAAAACTAATAATTTTTCAAAACTAAATTAAGCATGAGATAAAAAAAAATAATAATCATGCTAATCATTTTTAAAATAAACTAAACTAAGCACAATATCAACAAAGCACCCAAATTAATAATTTTTTACAAACAAAACTAAACTAAACATGAGATTAATGGAATAACCACATAACTAATGATTTTTAAAAGAAACTAAGCTAAGTATAATATCAACAAAGCAACCAAACTAATAATTTTTATAAACTAAACTAAGCATGAGGTGAAAGGAATAACCAAACTAATGATTTTTTTTTTTTAAAAAAAAACAAAAATTAAAGAAAGCATAATATCAACAAAGAAACCAAAGTAATAATTTTTCAAAACTAAACTAAACATGAGATTAACTGACTTTTTAAAAGAAACTAAACTTAGTATAATATCATGAAAGTAAGCAAACTAATAATGCTTAAAAACTAAACTAAGTGTGAGATTAATTAAGTAATCAAACTAATGATTTTTAAAAGAATTATACCAAGCATAACCAAGGTTTAAAATATCGATAAACACGGATATATCGGTACTTGGATTTTACGGATATATTGAAAATATCGGAGAAATATCGATGGATATTTTGAACAAAATATCAATAGAAGAGAAATAGTTCAAAATTCATGAAAATGTTTAGAAAACTTTTTAAAAATGATAAAATAAGTAAAAATACACATATTAAAGTTATTTTGTAAGTGTAATTAACATAAATACGATTATAGATAATATTTATCAAATTTTTATTAAAAAATTAGCTTAAATTCCTTAAATATATTTATTTTTATTTATTTTAAAAATTAAAAATACTTTTATTAAAACATGTTTTATTACATTTTAAATAAAAATTTAAATTGATTTATATAAAATATATTATTTGAGATTTAATTTCTAAAATTTTATTATAAATATGTGGTGACAACTTTTTTATTAACATTAATTTGTTTAAATAATTAAAATTATTAATAATTTATCTTATCAAATTAATTTTAATTTATAAAATATTCAGATTTCATTAATTTTTTTTTATATTGTAGGAATTTTTTAGTGAAATTATATTTTTAAAATATAAAATTAAAAGAATAAATAAAAAAATGAAAAGTGAAGTGATAGTAATTTTTTAAAATAGGATTAATGAGATAAATATGAAAAGTAGTTAAAAATAAAAGGATAATATAAAATAAAATGAATAACTAAAAAAATAAATATAAATAATTTTAAAAAAATTCAAACAATCGGCGATATTTTGTGCTCTCCTCACTTGTCACCACACGTCACCCCACGCTCGATTTTTTCGCCTATATATTGCTTCTAAACCGATTTTTAAAAGAAATTAAACAAAACATAATATGAACAAAACAACCAAACTAATAATTTTTTAGAAACTAAACTAAATATGAGATCAACAAAATAACAAAACTAATGATTTTTAATAGAATTAAACTAAGCAAAATATCAACAAAGCAACCAAACTAATAATTTTCAAAAACTAAACCAAACATGAGATCAACAGAATAACCCAACTAATGATTTTTAAAAGAGATTAAACAAATAATCTAACCAATGATTTTTAAGATAATTAAACCAAACAAATTGACAGAGCAACCAAACTAATAATTCTTAAAACCAAAACTAAAAACAAGATTAACTAATTAACTAAATAACTAAACTAATGATTAAAAAAAAATTGAACAAACCATGACATCAACAAAGCAACCAAACTAATAATTTTTAAAAATTAAACAAAACATGATATCAACATAATAACTAAACTAATGTATTCTAAAGAAAACAAAATTGTGCATTATATCAACAAAGCAACAAAACTTATAATTTTTCAAAACTAAATTATAAGATCAAAAGGATAACTAAACTAATGATTTTTAAAAGACACTAAATGAAGCATAGTATCGACAAATAAACCATACTAATAACTTTTAAAAATTAATCTAAATATGAGATCAACGGACTAACCGAACTAATGATTTTTAAAAGAAACTAAACTTTGTATTATCATGAAAGCAAGAAAACGAATAATGTTTAAAAACTAAACTAAGTGTGAGATTAATAGAGTAACCAAACTAATGGTTCTTAAAAGAATTATACCAAGCACAACATCAACAAACCAACCAAACTAATAATTTTTTAAAAAGTAAACTAAACATGAGATCAAAAGATTAACCAAACTAATGATTTTTAAAAGAAACTAAACTAAGCATTGTATCAACAAAACAATCAAACTAATAATTTTTATAAACTAAATTAAGCATGAGATCAATAGAATAACCAAACTAATAATCTTTTTGAAAGTAAACTAAACAAGATATCAACGGACTAACCGAACTACTGATTTTTAAAAGAAAATAAACTTAGTATAATATCATGAAAGCAAGCAAACGAATAATGTTTAAAAACTAAACTAAGTGTGAGATTAATAGAGTAACCAAACTAATGGTTCTTAAAAGAATTATACCAAACACAACATCAACAAACCAACCAAACTAATAATTTTTTAAAAAGTAAACTAAACATGAGATCAAAAAATTAACCAAACTAATGATTTTTAAAAGAAACTAAACTAAGCATTGTATCAACAAAACGATCAAAATAACAATTTTTATAAACTAAATTAAGCATGAGATCAATAGAATAATCAAACTAATAATCTTTTTAAAAGTAAACTAAACAAGATATCAACGAACTAACCGAACTACTGATTTTTAAAAGAAACTAAACTTAGTATAATATCATGAAAGCAAACAAACTACTAATGTTTAAAAACTAAACTAAGTGTGAGATAAACATAGTAACCAAACTAATGATTTTTATTTTTTATTTCAAAAAAAAAAAACACTAAACTAAGCAGAATATCAACAGAGCAACCAAACTAATCATTTTTCAAAACTAAACTAAGCAAGAGATCTAAAGAATAATCAAACTAATGATTTTTATAAGAAAGTCACTAAGCATAGTATCAACAAAGCAATAAAACTCATAATTTTTTAAAAACTAAACTAAACATGATATTAATGGAATAACCACATTACTAATGATTTTTACAAGAAACTAAACTAAGTATAATATCAACAAAGTAGTCAAACTAAGAATTTTTATAAACTAAACTAAGCATGAGATCAAAAGAATAATCAAACTAAGTATTTTTGAAAACTAATCATAGCATAATATGAACAAAACAACCAAACTAATAATTTTAAAAAAAACTAAACTAAACATGAGATCAACAAAATAATCAAACTAATGATTTTTAATAGAATTTAAACTAAATGGGATATCCACAAAGCAACCAAACTAAGCACGTGATTAAAAAAATAATCAAACTAATGATTTTGAAGATAATTAAACCAAGAAGAATATCAATAGAGCAATCAAACTAATAATTTTTTCAAAACTAAACTAAATATGAGATCAACTGAATAACTAAACTAATAACTTATTAAACAATCTAAACCAAGCATAATATCAGCAAGGCAACCAAACTCATAAATTTTAAAACTAAAACTAAACATGAGATTAAATAAATAACTAAACTAATGATTCTTTTTTCTAAAAAACAAAAATGAACTAAGCATGACATCAACAAAGCAACCAAACTAATAACTTTTAAAAATTAAACCAAATATGAGATCAACAGAATAACTAATGTGTTTTAAAAGAAAACTAAATTGTGCATTATATCAACAAAGCAACCGAACTAATAATTTTTCAAAACTAAACTAAGTTGAGATTAAAAGAATAACCAAACTAATGATTTTTAAAAGAACCTAAACTCAACATAATATCAACAAAGCAACAAAACTAGTAATTTATAATTACTAAATTAAGCATGATATAAAAAGAATTGCCAAACTAATGATTTTTCAAAGAAACTAAACTAAGCATAATATTAACAAAGCAACTAAACGAATAATTTTTTAAAACTAAACTAAACATGAGATTAACAGAATAATCAAACAAATAATTTTTAATAAAATTAAAACAAACATAACATCAACAAAACAACCAAACTAATAATTTTTAAAAACTAAACTAAACATTGGATCAACAAAATAACCAAACTAATGATTTTGAAAAGAAACATAAACTAACCATGATTTCAACAAAGAAACCAAACTAATAATTTCTAAAAATTAAACTAAATATGAGATCAACTTAATATAACTAAACTAATGTCTTATTAAAGAAAATAAACTAAGTATAATATCAACAAGATAACCAAACTAATAATTTTTAAAACAAAAACTAAAAACAAGATTAACTAAATAACTAAACTAATGATTTTTTTTCAAAAAAATGAACTAACCATGACATCAACAAAGCAACCAAACTAATAATTTTTAAAAACTAAACCAAACATGAGATCAATAGAATAACTAAACTAATGTGTTTTAAAGAAAACTAAATTGTGCATTATATCAAGAAAGCAACAAAACCTATAATTTTTCAAAATTAAACTAAGCATGAGATCAAAAGAATAACCAAATTAACGATTTTGAAAAAAAACTAAACTAAACGTAGTATCAACAAATAAACCATACTAATAACTTTTAAAAACTAAACTAAACATGAGATTAACGGACTAATCGAACTAATGATTTTTAAAAGAAACTAAACTTAGTATAAATAATATCATGAAAGCAAACAAACTAATAATGTTTAAAACTAAACTAAGTGTGAGATTAGTAGATTATACAAACTAATGATTTTTAAAAGAATTGTACCAAGCTTAACATCAACAAAGCGACCAAACTAATAATTTCTTAAAAATTAAACTAAACAGTAGATTAATGGAATAACCAAACTAATGATTTTTAATAGAATTAAACCAAACATATAATATCAATAGAGCAACCAAACTAATAATTTTTTAAACCTAAACTAATTATGAGATCAATGAATAACTAAACTAATGATTTTTAAAGAAACTAAACTAGGCATAATATTAACAAAGTAATTAAACTAATAATTTTTAAAAACTAGACCAAACATGAAATCAACAGAACAACCAAACTAATGATTTTTTTTTTAAACAAACTAAACTAAGCATTAGATCAAAAGAATAACCAAACTAATGATATTTAAAAGAAACTAAACTAAGCATAGTATCAACAAAGAAACCAAACTAATAGTTTTTTTTTTCAAATAAATTAAACATGAGATCAATGGACTAACCAAACTAATAATTTTTAAAAAGTAAACTAAACATGATATCAACAAAATAACAAAACTAATGATTTTTAATACAAACTAAACTAAAAGTGATATCCACAAAGCAACCAAACTGATAATGTTTAAAAACTAAACTAAACATGAGATCAAAAGGATAACCAAACTAATGGTTTTTAAAAGAAACTAAGCTAAACATAATATCAACAAAGCAACCAAACTAATAATTTTTAAAAATTAAATTAAACATGAGATCAATAGAATAACCAAACTACTGATTTTAAAAAGAAACTAAACTAAGTATAATATTAACCAAGCAACCAAATAAAAAATTTTAAAACTAAACGAAGCACAACATTAATAGAATAACCAAACTAATGGCTTTTAAAAGAATGAAACCAAGCATAATATCAATAGAGAACCAACTAAATATGAGATCAAATTAATAACTAAACTAATGATTTTTAAAAGAAACTAAACTAAGCATAATATCAACAAAGCAACCAAACTAATAATTTTTCAAAATTAAACTAAACATGAGATCTAAAGAATAACTAAACTATTTTTTAAAAAGAAAGTAAACTAAACATAGTATCAACAAAGGAACAAAACTAATAATTTTTAAAAACTAAACATAACATGATATTAATGGAATAACCACATAACTAATGATTTTTAAAAGAAATTAAACTAAGTATAATATCAATAAAGCAACTAAACTAATAATTTTTATAAACTAAATTAAGCATGAGATCAAAAGAATAACCAAACTAATGATTTTAAAAAAAACTAAACAAAGCATAATATAAACAAAACAACCAAATTAATAATTTTTTAAAAACTAAACTAAGCATAAGATTAACAAAATAACCAAAGGAGTGATTTTTAATAGGATTAAACCAAACAAAACATCAACAAAGCAATGATTTTCAAAAACTAAACTAAATATGAGATCAACAGAATAATCAAACCAATGATTTTGAAAGGAAACTAAACTAAGCATGATTTCAATAAAGAAACAACACTAATAATTTTTAAAAATTAAACTAAGCATGAGATTAACAAAGTAACCAAATCAATGTGTGGACCCCACATTTCAGTTCATGCGTTTTCCACTCGATGGCGAGCTCAATTTTTATTTGAAAATGTTTTTATTTATTAAAAAAAAATGACTTGGAGTCGCCACTTATTTTTGTTTTATTTTTAAAAGGGTAAACAAAATAAGAAAGAAAACCCTAAGTGTGACTCCTTATTTTGGAAAAGGTGGTTTGTGAAAAATTGAATCGTGCTCGGGGGTCATGTTACTTGTCGGGAAGGTACGGTAAAGACCATAACACCCCTCTAAGTCCCTAAAGTCGGGTCTCTACTAATAAAATGAAGCTGACATGGCAATCAATGGATACTCAAATCGATGATGCACATATGGGAATCAAAACATGCATAGAGAATGCCCAAAATGGAGTAGGTGCGTACCTGGGCCACGAACAAGCAATGTGCTATCATAAAAGATGGGGTTAGTGTACAATAAAGAGCACAGAACATATCACATGCATCACCAAACAACAATTAAAAAGTTCAAGGGAAAACTGGATTTTTAAATTATTGAAAATCGGATTTTAGAAATTAAATGTAAGAATGAGAATTTAGAAATTAAATTTGAAAGAGATTGGAATTTTGAAAATTATTTGAGAGTTCGGATTTAAAAAAAAAAAATTGAATTACGAAAATTGGACCTTGGAAATTAAATTTTGAAAGAAATCAGAATTGAAAATTATTGAGAAGTAGAAACTATGGAAATTGAATTATAAAAATTGGAAATCATTCGAAGGCAGAATTTTAGAAATAAATGAAAAAAATGATAATAATAATGAAAATAATAATAAATAACGGAATAAATGCAAGAATTGGAATATTGGAAATTGAAAATTAAGTTCGGAAATTGGAAAATTGGAATTTTAGATAACTAAAATTGGAAATCGGAATTTTGAAGACGAAATTTTAAATAAATGAATAAGTGAATAAATAAATGAATGAAATAATAATAATGATGAAATAATAATGATTAGATAAATAATTGCGAAAAATAGAATTTTAGATATTGGAGATTGAATTTAGAGATTGAAAATTTGAGAAATTATTTAGAGATGAGATTTTAAATAAATAAATAAGAGAAGAAATAAACAAATGGAATAATAATAATGACGAAATAATAAAGATTGGATAAATAATTGTGAAAAATAGAATTTTAGAGATTGGAGATTGAATTTAGAGATTGAAAATTTGAGAAATTATTTAGAGCTGAGATTTTAAATATATGAATAAGTGAATAAATAAATAAATGGGATAATAATAATAACGAAAATAATCATTAAACAACTGAATGTGAATAGTGGAATTTTTGGGATTGGAAATTAAATTTTGAAAACGGAATTTTGAAAAATTGAACTTTAATTATTGGAATTTGTAAAATAAATGCATGGAATAATAATAATGATAATGAAAATAATATTTAAACGAATGAACGCGAATAGTGGAATTTTTTAGATCGAAAATTAAATTCGGAAGCCAAATTTTTGAAGAATTGAACTTTAATGGTTTGAATTTTTAAAATAAATAAATAAATAAATATGGAATAATAATAAAAATAAAATAAAAATAAAAATAATGTTTAAACGAATTAACGTGGATAGTGAAATTTTTAGATTGAAAATTAAATTCGAAAGTTAGATTTTGAACAATTGAACTTTAATGATTGGAATTTTAAAATAAATAAATAAATAAATATGGAATAATAATAATAATAATAACAAAAATAATGTTTAAATGAATGAATGTGAATAATGAAATTTTTGAGATCGAAAATTAAATTCAGAAGTCGGATTTTGAAGAATTGAACCTTAATGATTTGAATTTTTAAAATAAATAAATAAATAAATATGAAATAATAATAATAATAACAAAATAATGTTTAAACGAATGAACGTGAATCGTATAATTTTTTATATTGAAAATTAAATTCGGAAGTCAGATTTTTGAAGAATTGAACCTTAATGATTTGAATTTTTAAAATAAATAAATAAATAAATATGGAATAATAATAATAATAATAACAAAATAATGTTTAAACGAATGAACGAGAATAGCGGAATTTTTTAAATTAAAAATTAAATTTGGAAGTTAGATTTTTGAAGAATTGAACCTTAATGATTTGAATTTTTAAAAGAAATAAATAAATAAATATGGAATAATAATAATAACAAAATAATGTTTAAACGAATGAACGTGAATAGTGGAATTTTTTAGACTGAAAATTAAATTAGGAAGCCAGATGTTTGAAGAATTGAACTTTAATGATTGGAATTTTTAAAATAAATAAATAAATATGGAATAATAATAACAATAACAAAAATAATGTTTAAACGAATGAACGTGAATAGTGGAAATTTTTAGATTGAAAATTAAATTCGGAAGTAAGATTTTTGAAGAATTGAACTTTAATGATTGAAATTTTTAAAAAATAAATAAATAAATAAATAAATATGGGATAACAATAATAATAACAAAAATAATGTTTAAACGAATGAACGTGAATAGTGAAATTTTTTTAGATCGAAAATTAAATTCAGAAGTCAAATTTTTGAAGAATTGAACCTTAATGATTCGAATTTTTAAAATAAATAAATAAATAAATAGGGAATAATAATAATAATAATAACAAAAATAATGTTTAAACGAATGAACATGAATAATGGAATTTTTGAGATTGAAAATTAAATTTGAAAGTCATATTTTTTATGAATTGAACTTCAACGACTGGAATTTTTAAAAGAGATAAATAAATAAATATGAAATAATAATAACAATAACAAAAATAATGTTTAAATGAATGAATGTGAATAGTGAAATTTTTTAGATTGAAAATTAAATTCGGAAGTCGGACTTTTGAAAGAATTGAAACTTAATAATTTGAAATTTTAAAATAAATAAATAAATAAATATGGAATACTAATAATAATAATAAAAAAAAATAATGTTTAAATGAATGAATGTGAATAGTAAAAAATTTTTAGATTGAAAATTAAATTTGGAAATAGGAATTTTGAAGAATTATTTAAAGGAGAAAATTTTAAAATAAATAAATAAATAAAATGATGAGTGATGATATTAGATTGCATGTTGAAATGGCCATACCACGTGTGGCCCCGGTGCAAAAGTGATAGGTTTAGTTGGAAAATGACCAATTGCATTATGAGAAGAATGAACTGGTGGGGCCTTATTTTAATTGTGCCTCTGAGTTGATATCTTTAGTGGGATATTCTCATTCCCACTATATCATAAATAGAACTCCTCATGAACTCCAAGAATACATTTACAGTAGCATAACGAAATCTGTCAAGCAACATCAAGTGGCTTATTAAAGTCGATAGACTTTTAAAAACAGAGGCATCTCGCCATTATCAACGTTTTTATGTAGATTTCCAAGTCTGAAACAACTGTAGCTGCACCAGAATCCGAGAGATCGAACGGGCGCTCGCATTACAAATTCTATAATATTCAACCATGTGTCAACATCAAAAAAAAATTCTATGCGTAAATATTCAATCACACCAACCAAAAGAGACAGACGTGAAGAATTCCATTCAACTCAGCCAAAACATTTTCCTCCAATCCAACACACTCTAGAAAGTTGATGTACCCTTGGAAACATAGCTAAGAAAATCAAACCATCATCATCAAATCTCCTCGTCCTTCCCAATTTTCAGATCTCAAATTACAAAAGAACAAGGACAATGGAGAGAAATGGAAGAGAGAAACTGGGAGCAGCGACAAAGGGGACTGAGCTAAGCTAATCTGAGCTGCTGCTTCTTTTTCCTTTCGTCAAAGCCCAACCTTCACCTCACGAAGTTTTTTTTATTTTTTTTTATGGGCTAAAAAATGGGTGGACTAAACCAGGAGAAATGCATGTATGTATATATATATATATATATATATATATATATATATATATATATATATATATATATATAAATAAATGAGATATGAGAAGATTTCCCAATATGAAATAAACAATTGAAGCACAGTTAAATCATCCATGAACGAAAATAGAGAAAAATGGGATGAAACTACAATACCAAGCCAACGCAAACTCAAAAACAACGCAGAAATAATCATATGGAAAATAAATGAGAAAAATATGATGATATAATGAACGATGAATCCAAATAATCCTACCGGGCAATGCTTCTCTCAAACAGGAGTTTCCTTAGCTCCAGACCAACTTCCTCTACCTGGTTCCGAATGGCGAACTCCTCCTCCGTTTTATATTTGTTCCCACTTTACCCTATTAATCAATAAGAAAATTGTCAGTACTTCATGGTTGCAAGCAAAGGATAAAAAAGGATGAGAACAAAGGATGCAAATATTTTGCCCTAATAACACTACTTTGGCATTATGCTGAACACATAATAGGGTGCAAGCAATATCAAAGAGAGAGAGGGAAGAAGGGGGGAGGATGTTATGCTATTGCATGCTCAAATTTATGTCCCCTTAAGTTACCTTTGCTCAAGCTTTGAGAGATAAATGAATTACCCAAACCACCTTGGGATTGTTACTCGGTTACTCTTTGTTAGCGAAGCTTCACCCTTTCCAATTGAGTAATTGTTGTCTTTTCCTTTAGCAGATTTCGTCCTCTTTTATTTATTCCAATGCATATTTCTCTCCCTACTAAACACCAATTCCTTCTTTCTTATAACAAACATCAGTAGTTTATGCTATAGACCTAGTCTAGTTGGGCCTTACAGGAACTATTCCGCTTGCCTTTGTCCTTCTAGAAATCCTTCAAATTCCCCTTTATATCAAAAGGAAAATAATGGATAAAGACTTCTAAAGCATCATACTACAAACCTTACCAAACAACCGCCAAAATCAACAAATGCTAAAGGAAGAGGAGCAATTGAAATAACTTTTGAATCACTTGAATTGCTCTAAGCAGTCCCTTTGTTGAACTGCACAAATTCCCTCCTACAGATAAAGGTTAAAAAAAAACACAAGTTAACAAAAAGGCTTTCTCTTCCAAGCAAAATAGCCATAATAGGGATACCTAAGGGAGACTTTTGTTTTCTTGGGTACCAAAAAATGTCAAACCTAAGATTCAAGAATTTTAACCTTCATTCTTCACCTACACTATCTTAGAACCCAATCAAATAGGCTCTAGAAATTGTCAGTCATAAATGGTTGCTATTTGGGAATTAGAGCCCAAGAATAGCGGAATCTCCACTGGATTGAGCTTTACAAAACCAGTTAGGTAAATTAAGGTGGGTTTTTTTTCTTTTGTTTTTTCCAATTTTTAGTGAACAAAAACATAAAACACGAGACTCAAATTTTCATTTTCCTTCTCATTTCCTCTGTTTTGTCTAAAATCTATACATTACTGTAGACCCTCAATTTTGTCCTCCTAGCACATGTCCTGTTAGATGCTTGTTCGATACTTTACAGTAGTTCCTTGGTGGCCTATAGCTACTCACACTACTTACCTTTCTTGAGCCACCTTGGAGACGTTGGTTGAGGGATCGCCTCACCCCTTATTGTAACCCTTGGCAATTTTGATTTAGACTTAAGCACTTCATTCCTTTTTAGGATAGTCCTTAGGCATGTTTAGGTCACTTAGGTCACTTAGACACCCTTTCAGAATAGGTCCACTTAAACACTTCATCAGGTTTAACTTTTAGATATATATATATATATATATATATATAACTTTTATTTATTATTATTATTGTTATTGTTATTGTTATTATTATTGCATGCATTCGATAATTATATTTGCTTTGTTTATTCATTTTCATTTTTTATTTTACTCTTTATTTGTTTATTATTATCATTGTCATTATTATTATTATTATTACTATTCTCTATTTTTTATCTTTATTTTATTTATTCACTTAATAGAAAATTGTTTGAATTGTTTAGATTTAAAATATGCATACGACCCCCTTTGTTGAAGGACGAAATTATATAATCTAGTCTCTCCAAGTTCTCTAGCTTTTATTTGAAAATCACGTTTTATTCTATTATTTCCACGAGTTTCTTTTCTTTTCTTTTAATTTTTTACTTTTATTTTGTTTTGTTTTGCATGAGGAGCACCATCTTGGGGAGCGCAAGCGGATCATGGGATGAATTATCCCGATACATTGACTCTTCGGAGAGCAATCACCACCGGTTGGAGCCTTTTTGCTTCACTTTTCTCTGCGTCAAAAACCTAGGACCCAGGTCAAGCATAAAAAGAACTTGAGAAAGGAAAAAAGAAATGTTCTGAACATGCATGACGGTGACACCATAAAGTGGCAGCTAGATATTCCTCTTAGGGATATGGGTAATTCAAGACTGGGTTATGGAAAATGCAAGAAGCATGGTAGGAAGCTAGGTCTTTTCTGGAGAGATGCATCTCTACCAACAGCGAGCATCACCTCCACAGGGGCACCATCAGTTGGAGAAGACAAGCCTTCTTTATAGTAGTCCTCTACATGTCTACACTTCATCGCGACCAATGGCACACCGGCTGGGGAGGCACATCAAGAACGCATCCACTGGCAGTGCCGCCTCTATACCCGGACTTCTTCTTTGATAACAACAACGACGCTGCCCTGCATGGAACCTTCATGTCTGATCCAGGTTCAGACGGCGTCGGTATCGATTTCACCTCCGACGACCACTCCTCATGCACTGCCGACCACCGACGATGCGATCTCCTCTACCTGCGCCGCTACACTGCCGTGAGAACCATCATCTCCACATTGCAACGCTGCTGCACTCCTCACCATCGCCGGCCGAATCTAACATGGACGAAGACGCCTCCAATGGCTTCCGCCGCCGCCATCACCATAACCGCCATCATCGCAGTCGATAAAGCTT
This sequence comes from Vitis riparia, assembly GCF_004353265.1. Lineage (NCBI taxonomy): Eukaryota > Viridiplantae > Streptophyta > Magnoliopsida > Vitales > Vitaceae > Vitis > Vitis riparia. The sequence goes on along the minus strand of NW_023269694.1, from coordinate 97,906 downwards.
TGCGACCGCTGATCGTCGTTGCGCAAATTCCAGCCCTACAAACGAAGGAGATGACTCCGATGAGAGGCAGAGAAGGGTAGCGCTGAGATCTGGGAAACCTTCAATGACTGACTTCAGCGGATGCAGTCCGTGTTGGATCAGAACCGCACTTTGATTCAGCAGATCCGCCGGATTTATCACCTACGCTGGCACCTAAAAGAGGCTCTGCCTTCGCCAACCGCTCCTCCGCCATCTCCATATTTTGGATCACCGTTGACCCCACCGAACACGTAGAGGCTACAAACGAGGTTTCGCACCGGGAGCACAAGAAATGGCATAGTCGGTTGTTTCTAATTGGAAGAGAGAAGAGAATATGACCATGGGACCCACCAGACAATGTTCATTGGGTTAACAGGTTCCTTTTATTAAGTCAATTGAAATGGTAAGCGATGAGAAGTTTAGAAAGTGGGATTTCCGAAATACATCTCCCAAAAAGAAACAAAAAACATTCCATACAAAGACGGGCTATCATATAAAATATGGCAAGGGAGTTTAGCAGAGAGACAGAGAGATATTATTTTCTGGAAGTAGAGAGATCCCCAGGGAGGAGAGCCACCTTAACGCATCAAAGGCAGATTTTTTTTAATATAGGTGAGTTTTTTTGAAATAGTTTTGATTATTTTTGTTCGTAATTCATAAGTCCATGCTAATTTTGTTTTAATCCATATGATAGTTAAAATGTGTTTGTGAGTTTAATTTAATTAGTTTTGTCTTAATTTACTCCTTAGTTTAGTTTTGTTATTGATTTTGATTTCTTAGTTTAATTAATTAATCTTTTTAGGTACAATTTAGGTTTCGATTTGGTTTATTAATTTATTCTATTCATAATTTTAATTCAATTGTTTGATTAAACCTTTAGAAAGATTGCATATTGTTTTTCCAATTTCGATTATTTTAGTTTTTGAGTCACTAAATTATTAATATGTTTTATTTTATAAAAAAAATGCATTTTTTATTCTAATTTGATAACTCAAATAATTTTATTAGACGAAATGGATTTTTTTTTTAATTCCAATCTAATTTAGTATTAATTTATTTGTTAGTTTAGCTTAAATGAGTTTGTATGTTTTAGTTTTGATTCATTATATTAAGGAAAAAAAAAAGAATGATTTGATCCCTATTTAATTTTGATTGATTGCTTCAGATTGAAAACGTTTGAATCTTATTCATTCAGTTATTTATCTATTTGCTACTCTTTTAATCACTTGTTATTCATTCATTTATTTGTTGATAAAATTGATTTCATGTTAGAAAGTTCATTTTTTTAGTTTACTCTGATTTAGTTTGATTCATCTATTTAGTTAAAATACATTTATAGTTTTAATTCATTGATAAAATTGATTCTATGTTTGAAAGTTTACGTTTTTAGGTTGCTTTAATTTAATTTGATTCATTATATTTAGTTTAGATATTTGTTATAGTTTAGTTCATTAATGAAATTGATCCCATGTTTGAAAGTTTCAGTTTTTAGTTTGCTTTGATTTAATAATTTATACTCATTATTTTAGGTGTTTTTTTTTTTTTTAGTTTTAGTTTATTAATAAAATTGAACCCATGTTTGCAATTGATTTAATTTGGTTCATTTTAATTAGTCTATGTGTTTTTATAATTTTGTTTATTTATTGATAAAATTGATTCTTTATTTAAAAGTTCATGTTTTTAGTGTACTTTGATTTAATTTAATTCATTTATTTAGTTTAGACATTTTTATAATTTTAGTTCATTAGTAAAATCAATTCTATGTTTGAAAGTTCATGTTTTTAGTTTAATTTAGTCAAATTCGTTGTAATTAGTTTAGGTACTTCTATAATTTTAGTTCCTTACCTGAATTGATCCTTTTGTTTTAGTTTTGTTTCAAAATCGTTAATGTTAGATCCTGATCACCCTCATCTTAACTTGTATGCTTTTAAAATCCTAGCGGTTAGTTCATGAATTGATACTCCGTTAGTTTGTCTAATTTAGAATGCCTTGTCCGTTGCTTTAGTGATCTTTCATTTAATTTGATTTTCTTTTGGAGGCTTTTGGAAACTCATGAAGATTAAGCCTCCATTCTCACCTTCAATTTTCTTGGTTGTCAAAAATTCTACTTCGTGATTTTGTTTTCTTTTGTTTTGCTTGGTATTTTGATCCATACACTTTATTGCTTTCAAATTAATTTCTTTTATTTTTAAAATATAACACTATTATCAAAATCTCATTTTCCTTAAAAATCCATCTCAAAAATTCATTTAGAGTTTCTTAGAGTCAAAAGATCCCCTTAACAATCCATTTCAAAAATTCATTTAGAGTTCTTAGAATCAAAATCTCATTTTTTAAAATAATGTGCAACCATGTTTTGATCGGTTCACATCTTTCAAACAAGATTACAGTTTTGAATAAAACACGAATCAAAGCTTGTGGTCTCAAATAAATGGGATAATTCTAAGCTAAATTCGTGTATATCGATTGGGGGAATTGGTGAAACCCCTACATAAGAAAATCTTTTCAAAATTTATTTTTATTGCCACATTTGACACTTGTTGAAATCACACCTATCTATTTTTTAGGAATTATATACAAGATGTATGTGATAGTTGATGATTCTGTATACTTTGATCACTTTTGCTATGCTAATTAGATAACGAACATGCTAGGATTTCTATATTTTATTATTTATTGTCTAACCCCTTACAACTTGAGGAAGTACGTTACAAATTATCTATGCTATCCAAGTATGTTCTCTATCACCTACTTTCTGAATTTTGTGAATATGCTTGTCATTGTGAAATAATGCTTATGTCTAATGATGCTTAAGTGTTCTGATATACATGTTTCATTGTTTGATTTTTTCTAATAAAACACATGTTGGATGATATATTGTTTAAATTAACCATCGATGTTTTATGATAGCGCTTGAGAAGCGATCCGGGTACGCATCCTAACCTTCCTTTATTATGATTTGATCTTGTTTGGCATGCTATTTTTTGGAACCACCTAGCCTACTTAGGTATCCATAATTAACCGATTAATTGCCACATTCCCCTTAACTTAGTTAGTAAAGACCTTTATAGGGCTTAGAGGGGTGCTACCTTTTAAAGGTACCTTCCCAATAGGTAACCTGATCCCCGGACTTAGACTCGGGTTTTTCAAAGACATGCTTTTTCCAAAAATTATGGAGTCACATTTCAGGGTTTTCTTTCTTGTTTTATTTTCCCTTTAAAATAAAAATAAAATAAGTGGCGGCTCCAACCTTTTTTTCAAAAATTAATTTTTCACAAACAAATAAAAAGTGAGTCTCGCCGATCGAGTGGGGACGCACGTGAAAAATGCGGGTCCACAATTACTAATTGAAAAGTTGGTAAAATCACACACCTTATTGGGATTAGGGTCTCATGGTTCTACTAAAAAAATTGAAAACATAACATTGAATTCTGAGATAGCCATCAACAAAAACTTATTGTTGAAAGCCAAATGATAAACATCAAACCAGTACCAACAAAATCACGGGAACCAACGTTAACCCTCTCATTCTCAAAATAAATCTTGAAACTTAAGCCAACTGTTTTAGAAACAGAGCATCCAATTAATACATGAGAATATAAAATTTCTCATTATAGAAACAATGTAAAATGTCCAACTCTTTAGATTTTTTTTTTATTTCCTGCAACTCGACTTGAAGCTGCATTCAATTTTCCCTACATTTATGGAGACGAAAAATTTGATCATGATTCAAAACAGAGGAAAAGAAAAGGAGTTAGATAAGAATAAAGCTAATATGTACCTTGATAGCCACCATTTTGTTTTTTACTCTTTATTTTTCAGAATCTTCTGATGATTCAATACCCTACAAAGCAAAAGCAACATCCAAAGTTCAGGTAGTCAATTTCTGTCTTTCCTTGTTTTTTCTGGGCAACCAAACAAAAATTAGGGTTCCGGGGAAATTGTGACAAAAATTCTTCCTCTTAACTAAACAGTTTCCATTAATGATGTAGGGTTAGTGATCCTAGTTGCGGAACAGTTTTCCAAATATGATCTTTTTTGTTGGTGAGAAATCAAAGGACCAAAGAAAAAAACAAAAAAGAGCAAGAATGTTGGAAACACCCATTTGAAAGGTGAGAATATACTTGCAAGTTTGTGATTTCCTAGAAACTTAAGGATAGGAAAATATAGATTTTCTCAGCAACCAAATGGAAAAAAGAAAAAGTTAAAAAGAGTGCAGAAGAAAAGGATAACAAGAATGGCGACTCTTGCAGACAAGATGAGGGTGAAGAATGGTGAGCACTAATTTGAAATGGTAGAAAAATCTCCTATGATGTTCGCGGAAACGAAAAAAGAATAATGATGCAGGTGTGATATTTTGTTCCCTCGGAAAAATGGATATCCAAAGGAAAATGGAGATTCCATCCTCGAATATGAAGATCTTGAAGTTCCAAAGATGGGTGTCTGATAATCCTTTCTCACTGTCGGTGGACTGCAATGGCTATGATGAATATTGCTCTCTGATGACAATGAACTCTAATGGCGGTGTTATAAACGAACTAGCGAGCTTCAACGGTGGTGAACTACTCCGGCAGTGATGAACTCCATAGACACTATCCTAGGTTCAACCTAAGTTTTGTCATTGTTCCTTTGGATTCTCATCATTGGGACACCATCCTTCATTTTTTCTCTGTTTATTCTTTGTTCATTTCATTTCTCCTCATTTGGTTGCCATCCTAGGTTTTATCTAAGTTTCTTATTTTTTCCCTTTAGTTTCTCATCATTGGCATACCATCCTAGGATCTATCATTAATGGGACGCCATTGTAGGTTCTATCAAACCTGATTTGTTTCTTCTTTTGGTTTCTCATCTTTGCGACATGATCCTAGGTTCAACCTAAGTTTCATCTTCATTCCTTTGGATTCTCATCATTGGGACACCATCCTACTTTATTTCTGAATTTATTCTTTATTCATTTCATTTCTCTTCATTTGGACACAAAGCTCGGTTATTTCTAAACTTAATCGTTTGTTCCTTTGGTTTCTCGTCACTTGGACAACATTTTGATATCTCAGGTTATTCCTTTTTCATTTGGTTTTTTCATCATTGGAACGTCATCCTAGGTTCTATTTAAGTTTAATCGTTTGTTCCTTTGAATTCTCATCATTGGGACACCATCTTATGTTCTTTCACATTTTATACTTTTTTCATTTATTTCTCATCATTGAGACATCATCGTAGGATCTATTTAAGCTTAATCATTTATTCGTGTGGTTTATCATCATTGGGACACCATCTTAGACTTAATCTAAGTTTTTTTTTCCATTGGTTTCTCATCATTGGGACAACATCCTATGTTATCTCTTAGTTTATTCTTTGCTCATTTGGTTTCTCATCATTGGAACGCCATCCTAGGTTCTAAGTTTCTTATTTTTTACTTTAGTTTCTTATCATTGATACATCATCCTTGGTTCTATCTCAGTTGTTTCTTTATATCTTTGGTTTCTAATCAATGGGGCACCATTGTAGGTTATATGAAAGATGATTCGTTTCTTTCTTTGGTTTGTCATCTTTACGACACTATCCTAGGTTCATACTAAGTTTCGTCTTTGTTCCAATAGTTTCTCATCATTGGGACAACATTCTAGGTTCTATCTTAGTTTATTCTTTGTTCTTTTGGTTTCTCATCATCGGATAAGCTTCCTAGGTTCTATCTTAGTTTATTCTTCATTCCTTTGGTTTCTCATCATTGGTATGCTATCCTAGGTTTTATCTCAGCTTATATTCTTTGTTCCTTTGGCTTCTTGTCATAAGGCCACCTTCCTAGGTTCTATCTCAAGTTTTATTATTTGTTTTTTTGGATTCTTATCATTAGGACACCATCCTTGTCACACCCGGTTTTTAGAACTTAACAATTGATACTCAAATACAACATAAGTGCTTTAAAAAATTTGGGGATACAAAAATTTAAATGCTAGGTTCCTGCTTGATTTTGTGCAAAAAGATAATATGGAAACCGATTATAAAGAGGTATACATCCTGTATTAAACTTTGTAACTATTCGTTAACAAAATATGATCCGTTTCACAAAAAGAATTTGTATTATGTTACTTTACATATAACCCCATAGTTCACTTCGGGTAGCCCATACTACAAGTGTACATGACAAATATAAGTGTGAGATTAACAGAGTAACCAAATTGATGATTTTTAAAAGAATTATACCAAGCATAACATCAATAAAACAACCAAACTAATAATTTTTTGAAAACTAAACTAAACATAAGATTAATGGAATAACCAAACTAATGATTTTTAAAAGGCACTAAACTCAACATAATATCAACAAAGGACCAAAACTAATATTTTTTAAAAACTAAATTAAGCATGAGATAAAAAGAATAGAAAAACTAATGATTTTTCAAAGAAACTAAACTAAGTATAATATCAACAAAACAATTAAACTAATAATTTTTTAAAACTAAACTAAATATGAGATTAATAGAAAACTCAAACTAATGATTTTTAAGAGAATTAAACCAAACATAACATCAACAAAGCAACCAAACTAATAATTTTAAAAAATTAAACTAAATATTATTTCAACGGAATAATCAAACTAATAATTTCTAAAAATTAAACTTAGCACGAGATTAATAGAATAACCAAACAAATTATATATAAAAGAATTAAACCAAGTATAATATCAATAGAGCAACAAAACTAATAATTTTTTAAACCTCAACTAAATATGAGATCAACTGAAAAACTAAACAAAACATAATGATTTTTAAAGGAAACTAAACTAAGCATAATATCAACGAACCAACCATACTAATAATTTTTAAAAACTAGACTAAACATGAGATCAGCAAAATAACCAAACTAATGATTTTTTTTTTTTAAAAAAAAAAAAAAAACTAAACTAAGCATAATATCAACAAAGAAACAAAACTAATAATTTTTCAAAACTAAATTAAGTATGAGATAAAAACAAAAATAACCATGCTAATCATTTTTAAAATAAACTAAACTAAGCACAATATCAACAAAGCACCCAAATTAATAATTTTTTACAAACTAAACTAAACATGAGATTAATGGAATAACCACATAACTAATGATTTTTAAAAGAAACTAAGCTAAGTATAATATCAACAAAGCAACCAAACTAATAATTTTTATAAACTAAAACTAAGCATGAAGTGAAAGGAATGACCAAACTAATGATTTTTTTTTTAAAAAAAAAACAAAAACTAAAGTAAGCATAATATTAACAAAGAAACCAAAGTAATAATTTTTCAAAACTAAACTAACATTAGATTAACTGAATTTTTAAAAGAAACTAAACTTAGTATAATATCATGAAAGTAAGCAAACTAATAATGCTTAAAAACTAAACTAAGTGTGAGATTAATTGAGTAATCAAACGAATGATTTTTAAAAGAATTATACCAAGCATAACCAAGGTTTAAAATATCGATAAACATGGATATGTCGGTACTTGGATTTTACGGATATATTGAAAATATCGGAGAAATATCGATGGATATTTTGAACAAAATATCAATAGAAGAGAAATAGTTCAAAATTCATGAAAATGTTTAGAAAACTTTTAAAAAATGATAAAAATAAGTAAAAATACACATATTAAAGTTATTTTCTAAGTGTAATTAACATAAATACGATTATAGATAATATTTATCAAATTTTTATTAAAAAAATTAGCTTAAATTCCTTTAATATATTTATTTTCATTTATTTTAAAAATTAAAAATACTTTTATTAAAACATGTTTTATTACATTTTAAATAAAAATTTAAATTGATTTATATAAAATATTTTATTTGAGACTTAATTTCTAAAATTTTATTATAAATATGTGGTGACAACTTTTTTTATTAACATTAATTTGTTTAAATAATTAAAATTATTAATAATTTATCTTATCAAATTAATTTTAATTTATAAAATATTCAGACTTCATTAATTTTTTTTTATATTGTAGCAACTTTTTAGTGAAATTATATTTTTAAAATATAAAATTAAAAGAATAAATAAAAAAAATGAAAAGTGAAGTGATAGTAATTTTTTAAAATAGGATTAATGAGATAAATACGAAAAGTAGTTAAAAATAAAAGGATAATATAAAATAAAATGAATAATTAAAAATATATAAATAATTTTAAAAAAAATTCAAACAATCGGCGATTTTTTGTGCTCTCCCCGCTTGTCACTGCACATCGCCCCACGCTCGATTTTTTCGCCTATATATTGCTTCTAAATTGATTTTTAAAAGAAACTAAACAAAACATAATATGAACAAAACAACCAAATTAATAATTTTTTAGAAACTAAACTAAATATGAGATCAACAAAATAACAAAACTAATGATTTTTAATAGAATTAAACTAAGCAAAATATCAACAAAGCAACCAAACTAATAATTTTCAAAAACTAAACCAAACATGAGATCAACATAATAACCCAACTAATGATTTTTAGTAGAGATTAAACAAATAATCTAACCAATGATTTTTAAGATAATTAAACCAAACAAATTGACAAAGCAACCAAACTAATAATTTTCAAAAACTAAACCAAACATGAGATCAACAGAATAACCCAACTAATGATTTTTAAAAGAGATTAAACAAATAATCTAACCAATGATTTTTAAGATAATTAAACCAAACAAATTGACAGAGCAACCAAACTAATAATTCTTAAAACCAAAACTAAAAACGAGATTAACTAATTAACTAAATAACTAAACTAATGATTAAAAAAAAAAAATTGAACAAACCATGACATCAACAAATCAACCAAACTAATAATTTTTAAAAACTAAACAAAACATGAGATCAACATAATAACTAAACTAATGTATTCTAAAGAAAACAAAATTGTGCATTATATCAACAAAGCAACAAAACTTATAATTTTTCAAAACTAAACTATAAGATCAAAAGGATAACTAAACTAATGATTTTTAAAAGAAACTAAACGAAGCATAGTATCGGCAAATAAACCATACTAATAACTTTTAAAAATTAAGCTAAATATGAGATCAGCGGACTAACCGAACTAATGATTTTTAAAAGAAACTAAACTTAGTATTATCATGAAAGCAAGAAAACGAATAATGTTTAAAAACTAAACTGAGTGTGAGATTAATAGAGTAACCAAACTAATGGTTCTTAAAAGAATTATACCAAGCACAACATCAACAAACCAACCAAACTAATAATTTTTTAAAAAGTAAACTAAACATGAGATCAAAATATTAACCAAACTAATGATTTTTAAAAGAAACTAAACTAAGCATTGTATCAACAAAACAATCAAACTAATAATTTTTATAAACTAAATTAAGCATGAGATCAATAGAATAACCAAACTAATAATCTTTTTAAAAGTAAACTAAACAAGATATCAACGGACTAACCGAACTACTGATTTTTAAAAGAAAATAAACTTAGTATAATATCATGAAAGCAAGCAAACGAATAATGTTTAAAAACTAAACTAAGTGTGAGATTAATAGAGTAACCAAACTAATGGTTCTTAAAAGAATTATACCAAACACAACATCAACAAACCAACCAAACTAATAATTTTTTAAAAAGTAAACTAAACATGAGATCAAAAAATTAACCAAACTAATGATTTTTAAAAGAAACTAAACTAAGCATTGTATCAACAAAACAATCAAACTAATAATTTTTATAAACTAAATTAAGCATGAGATCAATAGAATAATCAAACTAATAATCTTTTTAAAAGTAAACTAAACAAGATATCAACGGACTAACCAAACTACTGATTTTTAAAAGAAATCAAACTTAGTATAATATCATGAAAGCAAACAAACTAATAATGTTTAAAAACTAAACTAAGTGTGAGATAAACATAGTAACCAAACTAATGATTTTTATTTTTTATTTCAAAAAAAAAAAAACACTAAACTAAGCAGAATATCAACAGAGCAACCAAACTAATCATTTTTCAAAACTAAACTAAGCAAGAGATCTAAAGAATAATCGAACTAATGATTTTTATAAGAAAGTAACTAAGCATAGTATCAACAAAGCAATAAAACTCATAATTTTTTTAAAACTAAACTAAACATGATATTAATGGAATAACCACATTACTAATGATTTTTACAAGAAACTAAACTAAGTATAATATCAACAAAGTAGTCAAACTAAGAATTTTTATAAACTAAACTAAGCATGAGATCAAAAGAATAATCAAACTAAGTATTTTTGAAAACTAATCATAGCATAATATGAACAAAACAACCAAACTAATAATTTAAAAAAAAAAAACTAAACTAAACATGAGATCAACAAAATAATCAAACTAATGATTTTTAATAGAATTTAAACTAAATGGGATATCCACAAAGCAACCAAACTAAGCACGTGATTAAAAAAATAATCAAACTAATGATTTTGAAGATAATTAAACCAAGAAGAATATCAATAGAGCAATCAAACTAATAATTTTTTTAAAACTAAACTAAATATGAGATCAACTGAATAACTAAACTAATAACTTGTTAAACAATCTAAACCAAGCATAATATCAGCAAGGCAACCAAACTCATAATTTTTAAAACTGAAACTAAACATGAGATTAAATAAATAACTAAACTAATGATTCTTTTTTTCTAAAAAACAAAAAATGAACTAAGCATGACATCAACAAAGCAACCAAACTAATAACTTTTAAAAATTAAACCAAATATGAGATCAATAGAATAACTAATGTGTTTTAAAAGAAAACTAAATTGTGCATTATATCAACAAAGCAACCAAACTAATAATTTTTCAAAACTAAACTAAGTTGAGATTAAAAGAATAACCAAACTAATGATTTTTAAAAGAACCTAAACTCAACATAATATCAACAAAGCAACAAAACTAATAATTTATAAATACTAAATTAAGCATGATATAAAAAGAATTGCCAAACTAATGATTTTTCAAAGAAACTAAACTAAGCATAATATTAACAAAGCACCTAAACGAATAATTTTTTAAAACCAAACTAAACATGAGATTAACAGAATAACCAAACAAATAATTTTTAATAAAATTAAACCAGACATAACATCAACAAAGCAACCAAACTAATAATTTTTAAAAACTAAACTAAACATTAGATCAACATAATAACCAAACTAATGATTTTGAAAAGAAACTTAAACTAACCATGATTGCAACAAAGAAACCAAACTAATAATTTCTAAAAATTAAACTAAATATGAGATCAACTTAATATAACTAAACTAATGTCTTATTAAAGAAAAAAAACTAAGTATAATATCAACAAGATAACCAAACTAATAATTTTTAAAACAAAAACTAAAAACAAGATTAACTAAATAACTAAACTTAATGTGTTTTAAAGAAAACTAAATTGTGCATTATATCAAGAAAGCAACAAAACCTATAATTTTTCAAAATTAAACTAAGCATGAGATCAAAAGAATAACCAAATTAACGATTTTAAAAAAAAACTAAACTAAACGTAGTATCAACAAATAAACCATACTAATAACTTTTAAAAACTAAACTAAACATGAGATTAAGGGACTAATCGAACTAATGATTTTTAAAAGAAACTAAACTTAGTATAAATAATATCATGAAAGCAAACAAACTAATAATGTTTAAAACTAAACTAAGTGTGAGATTAATAGAGTAACCAAACTAATGATTTTTAAAAGAATTGTACCAAGCTTAATGTCACACCCCAATTTTTTTTTATTATTATTATTATTTATTCTTCAACTAAACAATTGATACTCAAATACAATATAAGTGCTCTCAAAAATTTAAATGTAGAGTTCCTACTTGAATTTGTTCAAAAAGAGGATATGGAAAACCTGTTCTAAAGAGTACATCCTGTATTAAACATTGTGACTATTAAGTTAACAAAATATGTTTTCTTTCACAAAAGAAACTTGTACAACATTAATTTACATATACTAAGCCCCATTGTTTACTACGGGTAGCCCATACTACAAGTGTATCTGACAAATATATACATTACATCATTCCAACAAAAGGTTTAGTCTTGATACAAAAGGCATGGCCTCAAAAGACTTTCAATATGAGCAAACAACATCCAATCACAGTAAAGCATTGCTCAAGCATTATTTCCTGCATAGGTCTTCTGACCTGTATCTCGAGGTGGAAGGGATAGGGTGAGTTCACAACTCAGTAGGAAAGTTTATAACCATCCTAAGCATACCCTTAAAAACCATGAATTAAACGTTTAATAGCATGCATGATAAACATTTCATAACCATTAACAAATGTGTAATCATGTCAAACATGTATGCATGTGTTTGTTGGTTTCATCATTGCTTTTCCCCATCCATCCTTTCACAACTGATCAATTGCTGACTCCCAACAATCTACACAGCAGATACAATGCTCCACAAGAAACTCGATCAATATAATAATGACTATTCTGGGACATCACCCAAAGGCAAGTCATACCCCGTGTCTTTTGGGACTCATACCCAAGGGCAGGACCAACCCTGTGTCTTTAGGAACTAAAACCCAGGGGCAGGACCAACCCCATACACCCACATCGGAGTGTCTTCCTCGAGGGCTTTAGGGACTTTCACCCAAGGACCCACGGTCCCACATAAACAATATATCAAATGATAAGGCCTGTAGCATCACATAAGCACTTCGCCACCAATAAATTCTCTGAATATCATCTGTGATAACTCCATATCCTTCTTGTAATGCAACCCCACCATGAACCATTTTGACAACACAAACCATGAATCTTCATACCAATATATGTTCCAATATCATGGTAACATCTCAATGCAATAAAACAAGATGCAATGACACTTTAAAACATTTTATGAAATCATAGAAATAACATGAAATTCCAACAAATAATTCAAGGAAAGAAATCAAATACACCATAGAATAGCATAAAATTCCCTACCTTACACCGACTTCATTTTTGTGTTTCTTCTAAGTAGGCGATCTTTGCCTATTACGAGGAACTGAAATGAAACAACATAATTTAGGTTTTAGTTTATTGTTGCAAATTTTTAATTCTCATATTCTCTAATCTATAACCTATATGTTTTCAAATCAAATTTGAATTGAATTAAACAATATTTACAATGCATATTAATTTCCCTAATTAATTACCAAACACTAAGTCTTTTGATTTTCTTAAAGCCTAACCTATTAACAAATCCCAAGTGTCCAAATAACCCAATTCATCACATGTTTACTAATCTATTTTTCAATCAAACCAAATTAAACAAAGATTTATGCTGATCTTACCATTAATAAAATACTTAACTTAAAATACTTTAATATTTAATTAATTGTGATTCTTAACTAAAACGGGTTTATAGCTAATTATACTCAACTTTTACACAATTTTTACCGTTAATTCTTTTCAACATACCATTAGGAACCAAAATAAACGAAAATTACAAAATTAAACAACTTGCTTACCACAAATCTACACTTTCTCTCTCTAGATTCTCTCTCTAACCCAAGTTGCTGCAGGTGAAATGGTGCAAAACGAGCTGCAGCCCCCTTATAAAGGGTCTCCATGCACCCAAGCATGAGGTGGCAATCCACCCAAGTAGGAGGTGGCATTCCACTAACTCCAATTTCCCAATTTTGTACTTTAGTCCTTCAAGTTATCAAAAATAAAACCCATAATTGCCCATTAGTCCTTTTGGTTTTCATAACCCTAATCAGTCCCTAAGAACCTAATAAGCATGCTTAGATCATTAACTAATCCCACTTAACCTTAATCAAAGTTTAATTCATAATTAAACATGATTAGCACTAAACTAGTTTTAACATCTAATTAAGCAAGCTTAGAGTTAAGTACTAAAATAATCATTATTGCCTAATTAATTCATTAGTACTAGGTGTTACATCTAACATAACAAAGCGACCAAACTAATAATTTTTTAAAAATTAAACTAAATAGTAGATTAATGGAATAACCAAACTAATGATTTTTAATAGAATTAAACCAAACATATAATATCAATAGAGCAACCAAACTAATAATTTTTTAAACCTAAACTAATTATGAGATCAATTGAATAACTAAACTAATGATTTTTAAAAGAAACTAAACTAAGCATAATATTAACAAAGTAATTAAACTAATAATTTTTAAAAACTAGACCAAACATGAAATCAATAGAACAACCAAACTAATCATTTTTTTTATTTTATTTTAAACAAACTAAACTAAGCATTAGATCAAAAGAATAACCAAATTAATGATTTTTAAAAGAAACTAAACTAAGCATAGTATCAACAAAGAAACCAAACTAATAGTTTTTTTTTTCAAATAAATTAAGCATGAGATTAATGGACTAACCAAACTAATAATTTTTAAAAAGTAAACTAAACATGATATCAATAAAATAACTAAACTAATGATTTTTAATACAAACTAAACTAAAAGTGATATCCACAAAGCAAGCAAACTGATAATGTTTAAAAACTAAACTAAGCATGAGATCAAAAGAATAACCAAACTAATGGTTTTTAAAAGAAACTAAGCTAAACATAATATCAACAAAGCAACCAAACTAATAATTTTTAAAAATTAAATTAAACATGAGATCAATAGAATAACCAAACTACTGATTTTAAAAAGAAACTAAACTAAGTATAATATTAACCAAGCAACCAAAATAAAAAAATTTTAAAACTAAACTAAGCACAACATTAATAGAATAACCAAACTAATGGCTTTTAAAAGAATGAAACCAAGCATAATATCAATAGAGAAACCCAACTAAATATGAGATCAAATTAATAACAAACTAATGATTTTTAAAAGAAACTAAACTAAGCATAATATCAACAAAGCAACCAAACTAATAATTTTTCAAAATTAAACTAAACATGAGATCTAAAGAATAACTAAACTATTTTTAAAAAAAGAAAGTAAACTAAACATAGTATCAACAAAGGAACAAAACTAATAATTTTTTAAAAACTAAACATAACATGATATTAATAGAATAACCACATAACTAATGATTTTTAAAAGAAATTAAACTAAGTATAATATCAATAAAGCAACTAAACTAATAATTTTTATAAACTAAATTAAGCATGAGATCAAAAGAATAACCAAACTAATGATTTTTAAAAGAAACTAAACAAAGCATAATATAAACAAAACAACCAAATTAATAATTTTTTAAAAACTAAACTAAGCATGAGATTAACAGAATAACCAAAGAAATGATTTTTAATAGGATTAAACCAAACAAAACATTAACAAAGCAACCAAAGCAATGATTTTCAAAAACTAAACTAAATATGAGATCAACAGAATAACCAAACCAATGATTTTGAAAGGAAACTAAACTGAGCATGATTTCAATAAAGAAACAACACTAATAATTTTTAAAAATTAAACTAAGCATGAGATTAACAAAGTAACCAAATCAATGTGTGGACCCCACATTTCAGCTCATGCATTTTCCACTCGATGGCGAGCTCGATTTTTATTTGAAAATATTTTTATTTATTAAAAAAAATGACTTGGAGTCGCCACTTATTTTTATTTTATTTTTAAAAGGGTAAACAAAATAAGAAAGAAAACCCTAAGTGTGACTCCTTATTTTGGAAAAGGTGGTTTGTGAAAAACTGAATCGTGCTCGGGGGTCATGTTACTTGTCGGGAAAGTACGGTAAAGACCATAACACCCTCTAAGTCCCTAAAGTCGAGTCTCTACTAATAAAATGAAGCTGACATGACAATCAATGGATACTCAAATCGATGATGCACATATGGGAATCAAAACATGTATAGAGAATGACCAAAATGGGAGTGGGTGCGTACCTAGGCCACGAACGAGTAATGTGCTATCATAAAAGATGGGGTTAGTGTACAATAAAGACCACAGAACATATCACATGCATCACCAAATAGCAATTAAAACAGTTCAAGGGAAAACTGGATTTTTTAAATTATTTGAAAATCAGATTTTTAGAAATTAAATGTAAGAATGAGAATTTTGGAAATTAAATTTGAAAGAGATTGGAATTTTGAAAATTATTTGAGAGTTCGGGATTTAAAAAAAAAATTGAATTACGAAAATTGGACCTTAGAAATTAAATTTTGAAAGAAATCAGAATTGAAAATTATTTGAGAAGTAGAAACTATGGAAATTGAATTATAAAAATTGGAAATCATTCGAAGGCAGAATTTTTAGAAATAAATGAATAAAATGAAAATAACAATGAAAATAATAATAAATAACGGAATAAATGCAAGAATTGGAATATTGAAAATTGAAAATTAAGTTCGGAAATTGGAAAATTGGAATTTTAGATAACTAAATTTGGAAATCGGAATTTTGAAGACGGAATTTTAAATAAATGAATAAGTGAATAAATAAATGAATGAAATAATAATGATTAGATAAATAATTGCGAAAAATAGAATTTTAGATATTGGAGATTGAAAATTTGAGAAATTATTTAGAGATGAGATTTTAAATAAATAAATAAGTGAAGAAATAAATGAATGGAATAATAATAATGACAAAATAATAAAGATTGGATAAATAATTGCGAAAAATAGAATTTTAGAGATTGGAGATTGAATTTAGAGATTGAAAATTTGAGAAATTATTTAGAGATGAGATTTTAAATATATGAATAAGTGAATAAATAAATGAATGGGATAATAATAATAACAAAAATAATCATTAAACAATTGAATGTGAATAGTGGAATTTTTGGGATTGGAAATTAAATTTGGAAAATGGAATTTTGAAAAATTGAACTTTAATTATTGGAATTTGTAACATAAATGCATGGAATAATAATAATGATAATGAAAATAATATTTAAATGAATGAACGCGAATAGTGGAATTTTTTAGATCGAAAATTAAATTTGGAAGTCAAATTTTTGAAGAATTGAACTTTAATGGTTTGAATTTTTAAAAGAAATAAATAAATAAATATGGAATAATAATAATAATAATAATAATAATACCGGGGAAATTGTGACAAAAATTCTTCCTCTTAACTAAACAGTTTCCATTAATGATGTAGGGTTAGTGATCCTAGTTGCGGAACAGCTTTCCAAATGTGATCTTTTTGTTGCTAAGAAATCAAAGGACCAAAGAAAAAAAAAAGAGCAGGAATCTTGGAAACACCCATTTGAAAGGCGAGAATATACTTGCAAGTTTGTGATTTCCTAGAAACTTGAGGAAAGGAAAATATAGATTTTCTCAGCAACCAAATGGAAAAAAGAAAAAGTTAAAAAAAGTGCAGAAAAAAATGATAACAAGAATGGCGACTCTTGCAGACAAGATGAGGGTGAAGAATGGTGAGCACTAATTTGAAATGGTAGAAAAATCTCCTGTGATGTTCGTGGAAACCAAAAAAGAATAATGATGCAGGTGTGATATTTTGTTCCCTCGGAAAAATGGATATCCAAAGGAAAATGGAGATTCCATCCTCGAATATGAAGATCCAAAGATGGGTGTCTGATGATCCTTTCTCACTGTCGGTGGACTACAATGGCTGTGATGAATATTGCTCTCCGATGACAATGAACTCTAATGGCGATGATGACTCTTTATAAACAGACTAGCGAGCTTCAACGGTGGTGAACTACTTCAGCAGTGATGAACTCCATAGACACTATCCTAGGTTCAACCTAAGTTTTGTCATTGTTCCTTTGGATTCTCATCATTGGGACACCATCCTTCGTTCTTTCTCTGTTTATTCTTTGTTCATTTCATTTCTCCTAATTTGGTTGCCATCCTAGGTTCTATCTAAGTTTCTTCTTTTTTTCCCTTTAGTTTCTCGTCATTGGCATACCATCCTAGGATCTATCATTAATGGGACGCCATCGTAGGTTCTATCAAACCTGATTTGTTTCTTCTTTTGGTTTCCCATCTTTGCGATATGATCCTAGGTTCAACCTAAGTTTCATCTTCATTCCTTTGGATTCTCATCATTAGGACACCATCCTACTTTCTTTCTCGGTTTATTCTTTATTCATTTCATTTCTCTTCATTTGGACACAAAGCTCGGTTATTTCTAAACTTAATCATTTGTTCCTTTGGTTTCTCGTCACTTGGACAACATTTTGATATCTCATGTTATTCCTTTTCATTTGGTTTCTCATCATTGGAACATCATCCTAGGTCTATTTAAGTTTAATCGTTTGTTCCTTTGAATTCTCATCACTGGGACACCATCTTATGTTCTTTCACATTTTATACTTTTTCATTTATTTCTCATCATTGAGACATCATCGTAGGTTCTATTTAAGCTTAATCATTTGTTCGTGTGGTTTATTATCATTGGGACACCATCTTAGACTTAATCTAAGTTTTTTTTTTCCATTGGTTTCTCATCATTGGGACAACATCCTATGTTATCTCTTAGTTTATTCTTTGCTCATTTGGTTTCTCATCATTGGAACGCCATCCTAGGTTCTAAGTTTCTTGTTTTTTACTTTAGTTTCTTATCATTGGTACATCATCCTTGGTTCTATCTCAGTTGTTTCTTTATATCTTTGGTTTCTAGTCAATGGGGCACCATTGTAGGTTCTATGAAAGATGATTCGTTTCTTTCTTTGGTTTGTCATCTTTACGACACTATCCTAGGTTCATACTAAGTTTCGTCTTTGTTCCAATAGTTTCTCATCATTGGGACAACATTCTAGGTTCTATCTCAGTTTATTCTTTGTTCTTTTGGTTTCTCATAATCGGATAAGCTTCCTAAGTTCTATCTTAGTTTATTCTTCGTTCCTTTGGTTTCTCATCATTGGTACATTATCCTAGGTTTTATCTCAGCTTATATTCTTTGTTCCTTTGGCTTCTTGTCATAAGGCCACCTTCCTAGGTTTTATGTCAAGTTTTATTATTTATTTTTTTGGATTCTTATCATTGGGACACCATCCTTGTCACACCCGGTTTTTAGAACTTAACAATTGATACTCAAATACAACATAAGTGCTTTAAAAAATTTGGGGATACAAAAATTTAAATGCTGGGTTCCTGCTTGATTTTGTGCAAAAAGAGAATATGGAAACCAGTTATAAAGAGGTATACATCCTGTATTAAACTTTGTAACTATTCGTTAACAAAATATGATCCGTTTCACAAAAAGAACTTGTATTATGTTACTTTACATATAACCCCATAGTTCACTTTGGGTAGCCCATACTACAAGTGTACATGACAAATATACATTACATCATTCCTTCAAAAAGATTAAGTCTTTGTATGACACAAAGGCAAAGCCTCAAAACACTTTCAATGCAAGCAAACAACATCCAATCAATAGAAAAGCAATGCTCAAGAATTATTTCCAACATAGGTCTTCTCACCTACATCTAAAGGTGGAAGGGATAGGGTGAGTTCAAACCTCAGTAGGAAAGTTTATAAACATCCTAAACATACCCTTAAAAACCTTGAATTAAATGTATAATAGCCTGTGTGATAAACATTTTATAACCGTTATCAAATATGCAATAATAATGTCAAACACGTATGCATGCATTTGCTGGTTTCATCTATGTTTTTCCTCATCCATCCTTTCACAACTAATAAACTGATAACCCCTAGCAATGTGCACACCAGATGTCAATGCTCCACAAGATACTCGGTCAATATAATAATATGATTATTCTGGGACTATCACCCAAGGGTAAATCATACCCCGTGTCTTTGGACTCATACCTAAGAGAATGACCAACCCCGTATCTTTAGGGACTAAAACCCAAGGGCAAGACCAACCCCATACACCCACATCAGAGTGTCTTCCTCAAGGGCTCTAGGGACTTTCACCCACGGTCCCACATAAACAATGTAATACCTAGCACTAATGAATTAAATAGGCAGTAATGATTATCTTAGTACTTAACTTTAAACGTGCTTAATTAGATGTTAAAACTAGTTTAGTGTTAATCCTGTTTAATTATGAATTAAAGTTTGATTAAGGTTAATTGAGATTAGTTAAGGACTTAACAATGCTTATTAGGTTTTTAGGGGTTGATTATAGTTTTGAAAACCTAAAGGACTAAAGTGCAAAATTGGGAAGTTGCAATTAGTGGAAGCCAAGTGGTGGCATTGGGTGGATTGGTGGCAGCCATGTGGCCTGCCACCTCCTACTTGGCTGCAGGGAGAACCCTATATAAGGGCCTGTAGCTCATTTTGCCCCATTTTAGCTGAAGCAGCTTGGGTTAGAGAGAATCTTGAGAGAGAAAGTGAAGATTTCAGGTAAGCAAGTTGTTTAATTTAGTAATTTTGGTTTATTTTAGTTCCTAATGGTATGTTGAAACAAATTAATGGTAAAATTTGTGTAAAAGTTGAGTGTAATTAGCTATAAACATGTTTTAGTTAAAAATCACAATTAATTAGGGATTAAAGTATTTTATTAATGGTAAGATCAGCATAAATCTTGTTTAATTGAAAAATATATTAGTGAACATGTGATTAATTAGGTTGTTTGGACACTTGGGATTTGTTAATAGGTTAGGCTTTTAGAAAATCAAAGCAATTAGTGTTTAGTAATTAATTACAGAATATTAATATGTATTGTAAATATTGTTTAATTCAATTCAAATTAGATTTGAAAACCTGTAGGAATACAAATTTCAATTCATCGTTAGGAAGTGTAAATTGTGTTTCATTTCAGTTCCTTATAATAGGTAAGGATCGCCTACATAGAACAATCACAGAGGGAAAGTTTGTGTAAGGTAAGGAATTTTATGCAATCCCATAGTGTATCTAATTTCTTTTCTTGAAACATTTATTGGAAATTTCATATCATTTCTATGATTTCATAAAAGGTTTTAATGTGTCATTGCATCTCGGTTTATTGTGTTGAAATGTTACATTGAGATTGGAAAGCATATTGGTATGAAGATTCATGGTTCTATGTTGTGGAAATGGTTCATAGTGTGGTTGCATTGACAGAAGGATATGGAATAATCACAGATCATATTCAGAGAATTGATTGGTGGGAAGCATTTATGCGATGCTATAGACATTATCTTTAGATATATTGTTTATGTGGGATCGTGGGTCCTTGGGTGAACGTCCCTAAAGCCCTCAAGGAAGACACTCAAATGTGGGTGTATGGTGTTGGTCCTGCCCCTGGGTTTTAGTCCTTAAGGAAACAAGGTTGGCCCTGCACTTGGGTATGAGTCCCAAAAGACATGGGATATGACTTGCCCTTGGGTTATGTCCCAGAATAGTCATTATTATATTGACTGTGTATCTTATGTAGCATTGAATCTGATATATAGATTGGTGGGGGTGAACAATATCAATTGTGAAAGGATGGACAAGGAAAAATAAAGATGAAACCAACAAACACATGCATATATGTTTGACATGATTGCATATTTGTTAATGGTTATAAAATGTTTATCATGCATGCTATTACATGTTTAATTCAATTTTTTTAAGGGTAAGCTTAGAATGGTTATAAACTTTCCTACCAAGTTGTGAACTCACCTTATCCGTTCCACCTTTAGATGTAGGTCAGAAGACCTATGTAGGAAATAATGCTTGAGCATTGCTTTACTGTGATTAGATGATGTTTACTCGCATTGATAGTGTTTTGAGGCTTTGCCTTTGTATTAAAGACTGAATTTTTTGTAGGAATGATGTAATATATATATTTGTTAGGTAAACTTGTAGTATGGGCTACACGTAGTGAACAATGGGGTTTTGGGATATGTAAATTAATGTAGTACAAGTTTCTTTTGCGAAACGAAACATATTTTGTTAACTAATAGTTACGAAGTTTAATACAAGATGCACTCTTTGAGAGCACTTATACTGTATTTGAGTATTAATTGTTCAGTTTGAAAAAAAAAAAAAAATCAGTGTGTGATAGCTTGGTATCAGAGCATAAGGGATTAAATGCCTATTGTGGACCATAGGTGGGGAGCCCAATAGGTGCACTTGAGTCATTATTATTGTTACACTCTTTTACTATGCATGATATATTGATATTAAAGTGAAAGGTTAAATGATGAATGTTAGATTTATGTTTATAACATTTTTGGTTGTATTGGTGTGAGTATGCCTAACTGTGATAGTTGTGATCATGTTGGTTGTGAGAATTTTTTATCATTGAGAATCCATTACTATGTTATTGTTGGTATTATGTTTGTTTTCAAAATGATTGTATGTGACATCAATGGTTTAATTGTATTATGTAAGGATGCTTGATATAATGAATAACCCTAATAATGTGTTGTGTTGATAATCTAATCATTGTATACCTAGAGCAAGGAATCGATTAACAACAAGGCCTAGACGAACAACTAGATCATCTCCACTATCTCATGGTAATGTAACTAAGGGAAGAGTTGCAATATATCCAACTGCTGGTTCAGAATGCCAGAATGTGAGCTTGATTCGGGAATTTAAAGCATTGAATCCTCCAATCTTTCGAGGTGGCCCTAATTTTCTTGAAGCTAAGAATTGGATGAAAAGAAATAAAGAAAATACTAGATGTAATGGCAGTGCCTGAGGAAAGGAGAGTTTCTTTAGCTTTGTTCATGTTGAGGGATGAAGCTAACAACTGGTGGGATATGATCAAGACTACTCAATATGTAACTAAGATGGTTTGGATGCAAATTGAGGAGTTGCTTTTGTCTAATTACTTTCAACAGGCCGTTAGAAGACAAAAAAGAGTTGAATTTATACGCTTGTCTCAAAGGAATATGACAGTGACTGAATATGCAGCAAAGTTTACACAACTATCTAGATATGCTCTGAATGTGGTTGCATGTGAACAAATGCGAGCTGAACAATTCCAAGAGGGGTTGAGATTGAACATATTAGAGCACAGGTGGCCCCCTTCATGCTTCGTACTTACAGTGAGGTTGTGGCAAGGGCTCTTGTTATAGAAAAATTGGAACAAGATTTCAAGCGCTAGAAAGTGACTCATCCCCAACAACAACCTAGAAACAATAGCAGTATAGTGGGACCACAGATATGGCCAAGGGACCAAGGAGATGTTATGAATGTGGTGAGGTGGGACATCTTAGGAGGGAGTGCCGAAAATTTCAACGTCCTACATACTAGCCATCTCATTGGCAGTTTCAGCAGACGAACTCACAAATCCAAGGAACACAACCTCAAGGGAAAGGAAACTTTAGACAAGGGAAGCCTAGACATAAGCCAAAGCAAGGACAACAAGGGAGATTTTATGCATTGGGGTCACAAAATGTAGAGTCAAATGCCTTAGTGGAAGGTATGATCTTATGTTTTAGCACTTGGGCAAATGTTTTATTTGATCCATGAGCTACCCACTCTTTTATTTTTGCATCATTTGCCTCCATGGTAGACATAGAATGTGTTCCCCTTCATTGTTCATTATGTAATGAGACTCCTATGGGTGTGGAAACCAAGTGGGTGTGTCATGCTTGTGTACTTTATATTAGGGGTCTTGAAGTTACAATAGATCTGGTTATTCTTTATATTTTATCCTTTGAAGTACTTGTGGGGATGGATTGGTTGGACCGACATCATGCTGTATTAAATTTTTATTTGAAGGAAGTAACATTACAAACCTCTTTTGGTTCATATTTGAGTTTCGATGGTGACAGAAGGCTTACATTTATTCCATTAATTCAAAACCTAGGTGACAAGTGGTCAAGAAAGGATGGTGGACACTATTTTTTTTTTTTAATGTGTAGGGAGAAGGGAAAAAGAAGACAACTATATATTGCATTCCAATGGTTTGTGAATTTGCTGATGTTTTTCCAAAAGAATTGCCATTTTTACCTCCTCACAAAGAGATGGATTTTTCTATAGAATTGTATCTAGGTATAGATCCAATATCAATAGCTCCATATAGAATGGCTCCAATTGAACTTAAAGAATTGAACATTCAGTTGAATGAGTTGCAGAGTAAAGGGTTAATCGGCCTAGTACCTCACCTTGGGGTGCTCCAGTATTTTTTGTGAAGAAGAAGGATGGATCCTTACGGTTATGTGTGGATTACATAAAATTGAACAGAATAACAGTGAAAAACAAATATCCATTACCTCGAATTGATGACTTATTTGACCAGTTATGTGGGGCTTGCAATTTTTCAAAGATTGATTTAAGATCCAGTTCCCATCAGTTGAGGATACGAGAATCAAATATTCCAAAGACTGCATTTCGTACAAGGTATGGCATTATGAATTTGTGGTCATGCGATTTGGGTTAACCAATGCTCCAGCTACATTCATGGACATGATGAATTGTATTTATCGGCCTTACTTGGATCATTTTGTGGTGGTATTTGTGGATGATATTTTGATATATTCTAAGAGCTAAGAAGATCACGGTCATCATTTGCATATGGCACTTCAAACACTTAGAGAACACCAATTATATGCCAAATTGGAGAAATGTGACTTTTGGTTGCAAGAAATTCAATTTTTGCCACATGGTTTCTCACAAGGGTATCTTAGTGGATCCAACAAAAGTGGAAGTTGTGACAAAGTGGGAAAGACCCAAGAATGTTTTTGAAGTACGTAGTTAAAAACTTTTCTCGACTGATGCGCAAAGGAGTGAACTTTGATTGGAATGACAAGTGTTAAGAATCCTTTCAAGAGCTAAAAAGGAGACTAACAACAGCGCCAGTGCTAATTACTCTTATTAGTGGCAAAAGATATAAAGTTTATTGTGATGCTTCAACAAATGGCTTGGGATGTGTTTTGATGCAAAGAGGAAGAGTGGTTGCTTATGCTTCTAGGCAATTGAAGAACCATGAGCAGAACTATCCCACAAATGATCTTGGACTCGGAGCCATAGTCTTTGCTTTAGAGATATGGAGACATTACTTATATGGTGAAAAATTTGAGGTGTTTTCTAATCACAAAAGTTTGAAGTAAATTTTCTCTCAAATAGATTTGAATGCAAGGCAAAGAGGATGGATGGAAACCCTTGAAGATTTTAACTTTACCTTGCAGTATCATCCTGGAAGAGCCAATGTGGTTGTTGATGCCTTAAGTAGAAAAGCTCCATGTGTGTTATTTGGGTTGGTAGTTTCTAAGTGGAAAATGTATGATTACATCAATGAGTTCAATCCTTGTTTTCATGTACGTGATTCTGGTGCATGTTTTTGTACTTTGGTGGCTCAACCAACAACATTGCATAAGGTTAATGAAGCTCAAAAGAAAGATACAAAGTTAGAGGGCATGGGCACTCGAATTATGGCAGGTGACGCAGTGGAAGGTTGTAGTATACATTCTAATGGTGGGATTTATTTCTTCAAAAAACTTTGTGTTCCTAATGATGCTTTGGTGAAGGAGGAGGTAATGAAGGAAGCTCATCAATCTCGGTTCACAATACACCCTGGAGAACTAAAATGTACCATGATTTGAGGCATCAATGTTGGTGGCAAGGTATGAAGCAGGATATAGCTCAATTCGTTTCCAAGTGTTTAACATGTCAACAAGTGAAAGTTGAACATCAGAAGCCAGTAGGATTGTTACAAGCACTACCTATAGCACAATGGAAGTGGGATCATATGATCATGGACTTTGTGACAGGATTGCCTAGAACTCTCAGAAATAAAGATAGTGTATGGGTAATAGTTGATAGACTAACGAAATTAGCACAATTCTTGGCAATGAGGATCACTGATTCAATTCATGCTTTGAGTAAATTATATGTGAAGGAAATTGTGAGGTTGCATAGGGTACCACTCTCTATTGTCTCCGATAGAGACCCTAGATTTACATCTTAGTTTTGGTAGTCCTTACAAAAAGCCTTGGGAACTGAAATAAGATTGAGTTCAGCATTTTATCCTCAAACTAATGGGCAGTCAAAGAGATTTATTCAGATTTTGGAAGGTATGTTACGAGCATGTGTGATGAATTTTAAAGGAAATTGGGTGGAGCATTTACCCTTGATCGAATTTGCTTACAATAACAGCTTCCAAAGTACTGTATGGGAGGCCTTGTAGATCTCCTATGTGTTGGATGGAATATGGTAAAGCTAGTTTGATTGGGTTGAAATTGGTGCAAGAGACTACGGACAAGATTCAAGTAATACGTGATAGGCTATTAGTAGCACAAAGTAGACAAAAAAGTTACAATGCATATTAATATTTCCCAATTAATTACCAATCACTAATTATTTTGATTTCCTTAAAGCCTAACCCATTAATAAGTTCCAAATGTCCAAATAACCTAATTAATCACATGTTTTACTAATCTATTTTTCAATCAAACCAAACTAAGCAAAGATGTATGCCAATCTTACCATTAATAAAATACTTAAGTTAAAACACTTTAAACCTTAATTAATTCTGATTTTTAACTAAAACATGTTTATAACTAATTACACAAACTTCACCATTAATTTGTTTCAAAATATAATTAAGAACCCAAATATACAAAATTTACTATATTAAACAACTTCGTTACCTCAAATCTTCACTATCTCTCTCTAACCCAGGCTGTTATAGGGATAATGCTCCAAAACAAGGCTGCAGGCCCTTATATAGGGGTCTCCATGCTGCCACCAACCCCAACTTTCCCAATATTGCAATTTAGTCCTCCTTGTTAACCAATATTAATGCTACAGTTGCCCATTGGTCCTTTAGGTTTTTATAATTATAATCGGCCCCTAAGAACCTAATAAGCATGCTTAAGTCATTAACTAATCCCACTTAATCTTAATTAATGTTCAATTCATAATTAAACAAGATTAGCACTAAACTTATTTTAACATCTAATTAAGCACGTGTAAAGTTAAGTGCTAAGATAATCATTATTGCCTATTTAATTCATTAAACTAGGTATTACAATCTCGGTTTATTCTTTGTTTATTTTCTTTCACTTCATTGGGATGTCATCCTAACCAGGACTTTGTATTTAAAGTTGAAGGTTTTTGCGCCAAATCTAATTGTTCAATTCTTTTTGTTAAACATTTGATTAAGTCATCACTATTTGAAAGTTTAAGTATCTTATTTCCTACCTCTGCGGGTTTGAAAATCGAATGATTTTTGTCTAAGTTTCTATCTAGAAACTGTGGTGTGACTATTTGAGGTGTCTCTACTTTGTCTTCTATCCTATCAACTTGAGAGGAGAGAGGGTGCTTAGAATTTGATTTGTGAAATTATTTTGTTGTTGAAGGCTTTTATAGTCTTTTAGTGTTGCTGTTCGTCCTTCAATTTCTTTTGAAAGGTGAAGCTATTATTGCAATGTTTTGAGCAGTTATGGTTATTTCCTCTCAAGTAGGAATAGGTTCTATTTATGCTTAATTGTTTGTTCCGTTGGTTTCTTATCATTAGGACACATCCCTAGGTTCTATCTCAGTTTATTTTTTGTTTATTTAGTTTCTCATAATTCGGACACAATCCTAGGTTCCATCCAATTTTATTCTTTGTTCATTTGGTTTCCCATCATTAGGATGCCATCGTAGGTTCTATCTAAACCGAATCATTTGTCCTTTAGTTTCTCATCATCGGGACACCATCCTATCTTTTTATTATTCTTAGTTCATTTGCTTTCCCATCATTGAGACAACATTTTAGGTTCTATCTAAGCTTAATCATTTGTTCCATTGGTTTCTTATCATTGGGACATATCCCTAGTTTCTATCTCAGTTTATTCTTTGTTCATGTGATTTCTCATTATTGGGACACAATCCTAGGTTCTATCTTAGTTTATTCTTTGTTAATTTGATTTTTCATCATTAGGATGCCATCCTAGGTTTTATCTAAACTTAATTGTTTGTTCCTTTGGTTTCTCATCATTGGGACACCATCCTAGGTTCATCTCCATTTATTCTTTTTTAATTTGGTTTCTCGTCAGTGGGACACCATCCCAAGTTCTACCTAAACTTAATTGTTTGTTCCTTTTGTTTCTCATCATTGGGATGCCATCATAAGTTATAGCTAAGCTTAATCGTCTATTCCTTCAGTTTCTTATCATAGGGACACTACGTTCTATCTAACCCTAATCGTTTCTTCTGTTGGTTTCGCATCAATCTGACACCATCCAGAGTTCCATTTCAATTTATTCTTTGGTCATTTGTTTTCTCATTGCTGGGATGCCATCCTACATTCTATGTAGGCTTAATCTTTAGTTCCTTTGGTTTCTTATCATTGGGACACATCCCAAGGTTCTATCTCAATTGCTTCTTTGTTCCTTTGGTTTTGCATCAATGTGACACCATCCTAGGTTCTATCTTAGTTTATTCTTTGTTCTTTGCTTTCACATCATTAGGATGCCATCCTAAATTTTATCTAAGCTTAATCATTTTTGCTTTAATTTCTCATCAATCGAACTCCATCCTAGGTTGAATCTAAGTTTCTTCCTAGGTTCTATCTAAGCTTAATCGTTTGTTCCTTTGGTTTCTCGTCACTAGGACACCATCCTAAGTTCTATGTTTTTTCTTTGTTCCCTTGGTTTCTCATCATGGGGGGTGTCCTAGGTTCTATTTCAATTTTATTCTTTGTTCCTTTGGATAGTTGTCATAGGGACACCATCCTATGTTTTATTTAAGTTTGATTTTTGTTCCTCTGGTTTCTTATCATTGGGACACCATGCTAGGTTCTATATCAGTTTATTAATTCCTTTGGTTTCCCATCATAGGTTCTATCTACACTTAATCGTTTGTTACTTTGGTTTCTCGTCATTGGAACACCATCCTAGGTTCTATCTCAGTTTATTATTTATTCCTTTGGTTTTCATTCTTAGGACAACATCCTATGTTCTATCTTAACCTTAATCGTTTCTTCGTTTGCTTTGGCTTCAATGCGACACTATCTTAGGTTCTATCAAAGCTTATTCTTGGTTCATTTTTTTTCTCATCATTGGGACATCATCAAGTTTTATCTCAATTTATTCTTTGTCCATCTAGTTTCTCATCATTGGGATGCAATCCTAGGTTCTAATTTTCTTATTTGTTCCTTTGGTTTCTCATTATTGGGTTGAATTCCTAGGTTCAATGTATAATTAATAAATTATTCAATTGGTTTCTCATCATTGGGTTGAATTCCTAGGTTCTATATAAGCTTAATCATTTGTTTGTTTGGTCTCTCATCATTAGGACCCGATCCTAGGTTCTATCTAAGTTTCTTCTTTATTCATTTGGTTTCTCATAATTGGGACACTATTCTATCATAGTTTATTCTTTGTTCTTTTTGTTTCTTATTATTGGGTCACCTTCCTAGGTTCTATCTTAGTATATTCTTTGTTTCATTTAGTTTCTTATGATTGGGAGATCATCCTAAATTATATCTAAGCTTAATCAATTGTTTGTTTGGTTTCTGATCATTGGGACAACATCCTCTGTTTTATATTAGTTTGTTCTTCGTTCATATGGTTTCTCATCATTGGGGGGTCAAGTTTCTATCTCTTTTTATTCTTAGTTTATTTTGTTTCTCATCATTTGGGATGTCATCCTAGGTTCTATCTAATCTTAATCATTTCTTATTATTGGGACAGCATCCTAGGTTCTAAGTTAAATCGTTTTTTCCTTTAGTTTCTAATGGTTGGGACACATCTATAGGTTCTATCTCAGTTTCTTCTTTGTTTCTTTGGTTTCTCATCATTGGGACACCATCCTAGGTTCTATATAAGTTTAATCATTCGTTCATTAGTTTTCTCATCATTGGGACACCATCTGCAACTCTATCTATGTTTCTTCATAGTTCCTTTGGTTTCTTATCATTTGAACACCATCCTATATTCAACCTTAGTTTATTCTTTGTTCCTATGGATTCTCTTAATATAGACAAACTCCTAAGTTCTATCTCAATTCATTTTTTGTTCCTTTTTTTCTATTCGTTGGGGCGCCATCCTAGATTCTATCTGAGCTTAATCGCTTCTTCCTTTGGTTTCTAATCATGTGGATACAATCCTTGTATTCATAAACAAGGACTAAGTCATGATTCCTCAACAATTGCAATTTCAAGTGGGTTAAACGCAGGTCATAAAAAAAATAAAAAACAAAGATTTTTCCAGTGAAGTTTTATAGCATGTTTTCAGGGTTTGTGGGTAAACAAAGTGTTTGCCACTTGTTAATGTGCCTTGTAGAATTGCTTGGGATTGTGATGCAAGGTTATTACCAAATTTAATGTTCTCACCCAAGTTGTGCATGTTTTCCACTACCTACCAATATTATTATGTATTCTACAAGACCATTAATCTAAGAATTGCTCCCAATCATGTCAATCCATTCACAAATTTTAATATTCTCTGCCCCACTTTTATTAGCTTTTCGTAGATATTTTTTTTCTCTCAACAAAATTATATGATGAAGGCATGTTATCATTATATATTTCTTCTTAAACTAACATTATCTTTAAACAAATATTGATCTTCTTAAGATTCATTTATTTTTCTAACTACTTAAATCCTTAGAATTAAGATCATTTGGCAGGGTATCAAACTTTTCTTCTTAAAGATTCTTGATTATAAGTGGTCCAAGTTCTAAAATATAATAAAAATTATAGCGTGGTTGGTTTGGTTTAGCCAAAAATATGCAAATTTTGAAGTGAACCCATTCACACCAAATCAATCCTTATCTAAATATAACCACACTTACAGAAAAATGTCTATCTAGGATATATTAAAGTCAAGCCAACAAAGTTTCCATTGAACCACAAACCAACCTTGTAAACCACTGCCTTTATAGCATATGGGGCACCAAAATGAAAATTTCAAACGTTAGTTTCATGTCTGACCTCAGTTCTGAATATTAACAATCCAGCCGCTCAAAGTTAGTTTTTTTTTTTTGCTTCAAAAGTTAAAATAGGCATTAAATTCCTACCATTGAAATCTTAAAAATGAATCAGGAGACCTTAGAGAGGAAATTCAAGGATTTAAAGTAATACTGAGAAAACTATAAAATTCTTTCAAACCCTAAGATGTTTTATATGATATAGAGAAAAATAAGAGCATTAACTTGACATGTCATCTTTGGCAGAAATATTCAAACCAAATCGTATGTATAAGGTAAAATAGTTAGGGCTGAACAATAAAAAACAAATTAATTAATTAGTTGTAAAACAATAGTTAGGGCTAGCAAAAACGAAATTAGGGTTGGATAGAAACTATAAGAATACTTCAATGCTTCAAGTGGAAGGGATGACAAGAGAATATTTACTGACCTTAGACAAAGTTTGAAAGTCTTCACCATGAAGATGTGTCAAAAGAGAATGAGCTTGGCAATGGTGGATTTGTTTCATACAGATTTTGCAAGGAATGATTTTGCTCACTGGCCACTCGTTGTAAGTTCGATTGCTAGAATCTTGGACTTTAAGAATGGGGCAATTTGTTGTCATAGGTGTTTCAAAGAAATTGCTAGTAGACTGTCCCTGGTGTGGGTGTCAGTGTGACATACACTCTCCAGTAGGTCTTCAATATCTGGTTGTAGCACGAAAGTTCTTCTTAGAGTGAAAGAGAGCTCAATATGTGTTGGTGGGTTCGAAAGGGAACTCAATTTGTTCGGGGACATGTTTGGTGGTGTGATGAAATTTCAAAAAGGAGTATATATAATATGTTAACAAATGACACTTTACCAAGCGTCTTAGATATAAAAAAGTGAATTTTTTAAGGACGCTTTTATAAAGTGCCAAGAATTTATACAATAAGCGCCATTATTACCCAACCTTAGCAAGCACCATTGTAGGTTAGAAATGTTGACACTTTTTAAAAGCGCCAAGAAAGTGAACGTCATTGTATACAATTTTTGTAGTAGTGCTAGATGATTATTCAATATAAATATATGAACTATGATTACTTCCGTCTTTAACAATGGATAAATGTCATCCATGTCTTTCTCTAGGAATACATGACCTCCTCTATAACCTCTTCTTTTTAAAGATCAATATTATTTTTTATGAATTGATTTCATAGAGAATCATATTATATTTGTATTTTCTTGAGTATTTGTGGACCCCGCATTTCGGCTCATGCGCTTCCACTAGATGGCGAACTCACTTTTTATTTGAAAATGATTTATTGATTATGAAAATGGCTTGGAGTTGCCACTTATTTTTGTTTTATTTTTAAAGGGTAAACAAAATAAGAAAGAAAAACCCTAAGTGTGACCCCTTATTTGGAAAAAGGTGGTCTGTTAAAACCAAAAATGGGCTCGGGGGGTCAGGTTACTTATCGGGAAGGTACAGTAAAGACCGTAGCACCCCTCTAAGCCCAAAAAATAACGGGTCTCTACTAATGAGATGAAGCAAGCATGATAATTGATTAATTGAGCATGGATACCAAATGAATATCACTCAAAACAAAATAACTGAATGAACAAGAGAGGCAGAGAGTGTACCTGAATGATGATCCAGTTTACTCCAAGGAAAACAAATGTCAGTAAACAAACACAGCATAGTCGCATGTATGTCACGGAGTGGAATAATTCAAACAAATATAGCAATCAACCAGTCAATCAATCAATCATAAAATCAGATATGTTGGGCCCCCACCAAAGCCCAATTTATTTTGCATAAATTAATATCACAAATTCCATTATTTTGGAATTATGAAAAAATCATTTATGCTTATTTAAAAAATCAAGGAACACAAAAAGATTATTTAAAAATCGAAGAAAATTAGTGAATTAAAAAAAAATTGAAAAATGGAGTGGAATTAAAACTATTTGAAAGAAAACTGGAGTTTTGAAATTTATTTGAAAATTGCAGTCTCGAAAATTATTTGAAAATTGGGGTTTTGGAAATTAAATTTGGAAGAAATTGAAATTTTGAAATTTATTTAACAATTGGAATTTTGAAAATTAAATTTAAGAATTAGAATATTGGAAATTAATATTTGAAAATTATTTAAAGATGGAATTTTAAAAAATAAATAATAGAATAATGATAATAACAAAAATAATAATAGGTTCTAAAATCAGTTTTCTATCCCTTTATCTTTTGTTTCCTGTTATCATCCTATCTTGTTCCTTTTGTGTTCTTTATTCCTCGTTCTTTTTTTTTTTTTTTTTTTTTTTTTTTTTTTTTTTATGTGCACTAGGTTAAAATCGTGCACCAAGCTCCACAAAAAAAAAAAAAAAAAAAACTTTAGAAAAGAAATAGAAAACAACAAATATATATCTATATATATATATATATATATATATATATATATATATATATATATAGTGAGTGTAGTTTCAATTCTCTCAAATCAAAATATTATTTTCTTTTATCCTCTTCCTTTGATTTAGTGTTTCTGTCATATTTTCTTACCATTGGTATTAGTTTAAATACTACAAGTTGAATTTCTTGATCAAGTTTATTAGGTTAAGTAGAAATGAAAAGGGGAAGCTACGAGTGGAAAAAGGCAAGAGAGTGTGAGACTAATATTGGGAAAAAGCCAATTTAAGAGTGAAACACTAGTGTCGGTGCAAACACACGAGGGAGTGTTGTGAGGAATTATTTCTAACATTTTTTTTTTTTTTTGTAGTTTAAAAAATATTCTTCAAGGGGCGAAACATCAAATAAGGAAGGAGGGGAGGAGCCATCCCTCATGTTGCAGGCTATGCAACAATAGTTTGAATGCATGAACGTGGTGTTTAATGATATTCGAGATCGGATGGATAGGCAAGACGCTGTTATCGCTTCTTTGCGAGAGGAGCATACCCAAAGAGCCCCTAATGCTAGAAGGCAAGGAATGCGTGTGCGCGTTGATGATTTTGATGACTACCATGAGGATGAGTTTAAAGATGAAAAGGATCAAGCTTCATTGAACCATGAGGGCAGGTTTGCACCAAGGGGAGAAAGGCGTGGTAGAGGTTTCCGAAGAGCTCCAAGATGGCAAGATGGGATTGATAGAAACCGAGGAAACATCAAAATGAAGATACCATCGTTCCAAGGGAAAAATGATCTAGAAGTGTACTTGGAGTGGGAGAAGAAGGTGGAGTTCATCTTTGAGTGCCATAACTACTCTGAGGGGAAAAAGGTAAAACTAGTTGTGATTGAGTTTACTGACTATGCTATTATATGGTGGGATCAACTTGTGATGAATAGAAGAAGGAACTATGAGAGGCCTATTGAGACATGGGAGGAAATGAAAGCCACCATGAGGAGGCGGTTTGTCCCTAGTCACTACTATAGGGACTTGTATCAGAAATTACAAAGTCTTACTCAAGGCTATAGGAGCGAGGATGCCTATCACAAGGAGATGGAGATTGCCATGATTCGAGCTAATGTAGAGGAGGATAGAGAAGCTACTATGGCAAGGTTTCTGAATGGGCTGTGGGACATTGCCAACGTGGTGGAGTTACAACACTGTGGAGTTGGAGGACATGGTGCACATGGCAATAAAGGTGGAACGACAGCTTAAAGGAAAGGAACTCGGTCATTTCAGAATCCCGGCTCCTCTGCTTCATGGAGGCCAAATGCGAGGAAAGATGAAGGGGTTGTTTTCAAGTCCAAAACCGAACCACCAAAAAGGAGAGATGAAGCTCCCAATGTTAACAAAGGTAAAAATGAATCCCAAACTCGTAATCGTGATATTAAGTGTTTTCGTTGTTTAGGAGTAGGCCATATAGCTTCACAATGCCCAAATAAGAGGACCATGATCACACGTGTTGATGGAGAGGTGGAAACTGAAAGTGAGGAAGATGATGACCAGATGCCATCACTAGAGGATGCTTGTGACGATAATGTGGAGTATCCAGTGGAGGGTGAGTCACTTGTGGCTAGGCGTGCTTTAAGTGCCCAAGTTAAAGAGGATGACATGGAACAATAAAGGGAGAATATTTTTCATACTAGATGCCACATCAACAATAAGGTATGTAGTATGATCATTGACGGGGGGATAGTTTTGAAAAATTATAAGTTTTGTTGCTTTGTTGATATAATGCACAATTTAGTTTTCTTCAAAACACATTAGTTTAGTTATTATGTTGATCTCATGTTTTGTTTAGTTTTTAAAAATTATTAGTTTGGTTGCTTTGTTGATGTCATGGTTTGTTCAATTTTTTTTAAATCATTAGTTTAGTTATTTAGTTAATCTCGTTTTTAGTTTTGGTTTTAAGAATTATTAGTTTGGTTGCTTTGTTGATATTATGCTTAGTTTAGTTTTGAAAAATTATTAGTTTGGTTGCTCTGTCAATTTGTTTGGTTTAATAATCTTAAAAATCATTGGTTAGATTATTTGTTTAATCTCATGCATAGTTTAGTTTTACTTTATTAGTTTGGTTGCTTTGTGGATATCACCTTTAGTTTAGTTTCTATTAAAAATCATTAGTTGGGTTATTTCGTTGATCTCATGTTTATTTTAGTTTTTGAAAATTATTAGTTTGGTTGTTGTGTTGATATTTTGCTTAGTTTAATTCTATTAAAAATCATTAGTTTTGTTTATTTTGTTGATCTCATAATTAGTTTAGTTTTAAAAAAATATTAGTTTGGTTGTTTTGTTCATATTATGTTTTATTTAGTTTCTTTTAAAAATCGGTTTAGAAGCAATATATCGGCGAAAAAATCGAGCATGGGACGACGTATAGCAACAAGCGAGGAGAACACAAAAAATCGCCAATTGTTTGAATTTTTTTAAAAAAATTATTTATATTTATATTTATATTTTTTAATTATTCATTTTTAATTTATATTATCCTTTTATTTTTAACTACTTTTCATATTTATCTCATTAATGATGACTTAATCAAATGTTTAACAAAAAGAATTGAACAATTAGATCTAGCGCAAAAACCTTCAACTTCAAATAGGATGACGTCCCAATGATGAGAAAGAAAATAAACAAAGAATAAATTGAGATTGTAATACCTAGTACTAATGAATTAAATAGGCAATACTGATTATCTTAGTACTTAACTTTAAACGTGCTTAATTAGATGTTAAAATAAGTTTAGTACTAATTGTGTTTAATTATGAATTAAACATTAATTAAGTTTAAGTGGGATTAGTTAATGGCTTAAGCATGCTTATTAGGTTCTTAGGGGCTGATTATAGTTATAAAAACCTAAAGGACTAGTGGGAAGCTGTAGCATTAATATTGGAGCCATTCTATATGGAGCTATTGATATTGGATCTGTACCTAGATACAATTCTATAGAAAAATCCATCTCTCTGTGAGGAGATAAAAATGGCAATTCTTTTGGAAAAACATCAGCAAATTCAAAAACCATTGGAATGCAATCTATAGTTGTCTTCTTTTTCCCTTCTCCCTGCATATTAAAAAGAAAATAGTGTCCACCATCCTTTCTTGACCACTTGTCACCTAGGTTTCGAATTAATGGAATAAATGTAAGCCTTCTGTCGCCATAGAAACTCAAATATGAACTAGAAGAGGTTTGTTTGGAATGTTACTTCCTTCAAATAAAAATCTAATACAACATGATGCCGATCCAGCCAATCCATCCCCACAATTACTTCAAAGGACAAAATATCAAGAAGAACCAGATCTATTGTAACCTCAAGACCCCCAATATAAAGTACATAAGCATGACACACCCACTTGGTTTCCACACCCATAGGAGTCTCAACACATAATGAGCAATGAAGGGGAATAAATTCTATGTCTACCATGGAGGCAAATGATGCAGAAATAAAAAAGTGGGTAGCTCCGGGATCAAATAAAACATGTGCCCAAGTGCTAAAACATAAGATCATACCTTCCACTAAGGCATTTGACTTTGCATTTTGTAAACCTAATGCATAAAATCTCCCTTGTTGTCCTTGCTCTAGCTTCCGTCAAGGCTTCCCTTGTCTAAAGTTTCCTTCCCCTTGAGGTTACGTTCCTAGGATTCATGAGTTCGTCTGCTAAAACTGCCATTGAGATGGCTGGTATGCAAGTCGTTGAAATTTCGGGCACTCCCTCCTAAGATGTCCCACCTCACCACATTCATAACATCTCCTTGGTCCCTTGGCCATATCTGTAGTCCTACTATATTGCTTTTGTTTCTAGGTTGTTGTTGGGGATGAGTCACTTTCTAGCGCTTGAAATCTTGTTCCTATTTTTCTGAACCATCAAACCTAGAATTTTTGCTTCTCAACCTTTGAGCTTCCTCCATTTCCCTTTCTAAGTGCCCTTACCACAACCTCACTGTAAGTATGAAGCATGAAGGGAGCCACCTGTGCTCTAATATGTTCAATCTCAACCCCTCTTGGAATTGTTCAACTCGCATTTCTTCATTTGCAACTACATTCGGAGCTTATCTAGATAGTTCTGTAAACTTTGTTGCATATTCAATCACTGTCATATTCCTTTGAACCAAACGTATAAATTCAACTCTTTTTTGTCTTCTAACGACCTTTGGAAAGTAATTAGACAAAAGCAACTCCTCAAATTGCATCCAAACCATCTTAGTTACATCATATCCCACCAGTTGTCTGCTTCATCTCTCAACATGAACAAAGCTAAAGAAACTCTCCCTTTCTCAAGCACTACCATTACATCTAGTATTTTCTTTATTTCTTTCATCCAAGTCTTAGCTTCAAGAAAATTAGGGCCAGCCAGGATTTAATGGTTTAAATTCCTGAATCAAGCTCACATTCTGAACCAGCAGTTGGATATAGTACAACTCTTCCCTTAGTTAAATTACCATGAGATAAAGGAGATGATCTAGTTGTTCGTCTAGGCCTTGTTGTTAATCGATTCCTTGCTCTAGGTATTTTGTTTTAGAAAGGTATACAAGGATTAGATTATCAACACAACACATTATAAGGGTTATTCATTATATCAAGCATCCTTACACAATACAATTAAACCATCGATGTCACATACAATCATTTTGAAAACAAACATAATACCAACAATAGCATAGTAATGGATTCTCAATGATCAGAAATTCTCACAAGCAACATGATCACATTTATCACAGTTAGGCATACTCACACCAATACAACTAAGAATGTCATCAACACAACAAAAACACAAACCTAACATTCATCATTTAACCTTTCACCTTAATATCAATATATCATGCATAGTAAAAGAGCGTAACAATAATAATGACTCCAGTGCACCTATTGGGCTCCCCACCTATGGTCCACAATAGGCATCTAATCCCTTATGCTCTGATACCAAGCTTTCACACCATAATTTTTTTTTTCAAACTAAATAATTGATACTCAAATACAATCTAAGTGCTCTCAAAGATATGGTGATACAAGAATTTAAATGTTGAGTTCCTTCTTTATTTTGTGTTTTTGAGAATATGCAAAACATGTTGTAAAGAGTGCATCTTGTATTAAACTTTGTAACTATTAGTTAACAAAATATGTTTCGTTTCACAAAAGAAACTTGTACTACATTAATTTACATATCCCAAAACCTCATTGTTCACTATGTGTAGCCCATACTACAAGTTTACCAAACAAATGTATATATCTTACATCATTCCTACAAAAAAAATCAGTCTTTAATACAAAGGCAAAGCCTCAAAACACTATCAATGCGAGCAAATAGTAACCAATCATAGTAAAGCAATGCTCAAGCATTATTTCCTATTCTGACCTGCATCCAAAGGTAGAACGGATAGGGTGAGTTCACAACTCGGTAGGAAAGTTTACAACCATTCTAAGGATACCCTTAAAAACTTTGAATTAAACATGTAATAGCATGCATGATAAACATTTTATAACCATTAACAAATATGCAATCATGTCAAACATGTATGCATGTGTTTTTTGGTTTCATCTTTGTTTTACCTTATCCATCCTTTCACAATTGATAAATTGCTCACCCCCACCAATCTATATGTCATATATCAATGCTCCACAAGATACACGGTCAATATAATAATGACTATTATGGGACATCAACCAAGGGCAAGTCATACCTTGTGTCTTTTGGGACT
The DNA here is from genome assembly GCF_004353265.1 of Vitis riparia. Lineage (NCBI taxonomy): Eukaryota > Viridiplantae > Streptophyta > Magnoliopsida > Vitales > Vitaceae > Vitis > Vitis riparia. The sequence goes on along the minus strand of NW_023269694.1, from coordinate 59,089 downwards.
CATACCTAAGGGCAGAACTAACCCCATACACCCACATTTGAGTGTCTTCCTTGAGGGCTTTAGGGACTTTCACCCACGGTCCCACATAAACAATATATCTAAAGATAATATTTGTAGCATCGCGCAAATACTTCCCACCAATCAATTCTCTTAATATCATCTGTGATATTCCATATCCTTCTGTCAATCCAACCACACCATGAACCATTTCCACAACACATAACCATGAATCTTCATACCAATATGCATTTCAACACAATAAATCGAGATGCAATGACACATTAAAACATTTTACGGACATGAAATTTCCAATAAATGTTTCAAGAAAAGAAATCAAATACACTATGGGATAGCATAAAATTCCCTACCTTACACGAACTTTCCCTCTGTGGTTGTTCTATGTAGGCGATCTTTACCTATTACAAGGAGCTTAAATGAAACACATAATTTAGACTTCCTAACGATGAATTGAAATTTGTATTCCTACAGGTTTTCAAATCAAATTTGAATTGAATTAAACAATATTTACAATACATATTAATATTCTGTAACTAATTACTAAACACTAATTGCTTTGATTTTCTGAAAGCCTAACCAATTAACAAATTCCAGGTGTCCAAATAACCTGATTAATCACATGTTCACTAATCTATTTTTTCAATTAAACAATATTTATGCTGATTACCATTAATAAAATACTTAAGCTAAAATACTTTAATCCCTAATTAATTGTGATTTTTAACTAAAACATGTTTATAGCTAATTACACTCAACTTGTACACAAATTTTACCGTTAATTTGTTTCAGCATACCATTAGGAACTAAAATAAACCAAAATTACTAAATTAAACAACTTGCTTACCTCAAATCTCAAGATTCTCTCTCTAACCCAAGCTGTTGCAGCTAAAATGGTGCAAAACGAGCTGCAGGCCCTTATATAGGGCTCTCCATGCAGCCATGTAGGAGGTGGCATGCCACTTGGCTTCCACTAACTTCCCAATTTTGCACTTTAGTCCTTCAAGTTATAAAAAATAAAACCCATAATTGCCCATTAGTCCTTTAGGTTTTCAAAACTATAATTAGCCCCTAAAAACCTAACAAGCATAGTTAAGTCCTTAAATAATCTCAATTAACCTTAATCAAACTTTAATTCATAATTAAATAAGATTTAACACCAAACTAGTTTTAACATCTAATTAAGCACGTTTAAAGTTAAGTACTAAGATAATCATTATTGCTTATTTAATTTATTAGTGCTAGGTATTACATTGTTTATGTGGGACCGTGAACCTTGGGTGAAAGTCCCTAGAGCCCTCGAGGAAGACACTCCAATGTGCGTGTATGGGGTTGGTCCTGCCTTTGGGTTTTAGTCCCTAAAGATATGGGGTTGGTCATTCCCTTAGGTATGACCAAGAAGACACGAGGTATGATTTACCTTTGGGTGATAGTCCTAGAATAATCATATTATTATATTAACCGAGTATCTTGTGGAGCATTGATATTTGGTGTGTACATTGCTGGGGGTTATCAGTTTATCAGTTGTGAAAGGATGGATGAGGAAAGGCAGAGATGAAACCAGCAAACACATGCATATTTGATAACGGTTATAAAATGTTTATCACACATGCTATCATATGTTTAATTCAAGGTTTTTAAGGATATGTTTAGGATGGTTATAAACTTTCCTATTGAGGTTTGAACTCACCCTATCCCTTCCACCTTTTGATGAAGGTGAGAAGACCTCTGCTGGAAATAATTCTTGAGCATTGCTTTTCTGTTGATTGGATGCTGTTTGCTCGCATTGAAAGTGTTTTGAGGCTTTGCCTTTGTATCATACAAAGACTCAATCTTTTTGAAGGAATGATGCAATGTATATTTGTCATGTACACTTGTAGGCTACCCAAAGTGAACTATGGGGTTATATGTAAAGTAACGTAGTACAAGTTCTTTTTGTGAAATGGATCATATTTTGTTAACTAATAGTTACAAAGTTTAATATAGGATGTATACCTCTTTATAACCGGTTTCCATGTTCTCTTTTTGCACAAAATCAAGCAAGAACCTACATTTAAATTTTTGTATCCCCAAATTTTTTAAAGCACTTATGTTGTATTTGAGTATCAATTGTTAAGTTCTAAAAACCGGGGTGTGACAAGGATGGTGTCCCAATGATAAGAATCCAAAAAACCAAATAATAAAAATTGAGATAGAACCTAGGAAGGTGGCCTTATGACAAGAAACCAAAGGAAAAAAGAACCTAGGATGGCATACCAATGATGAGAAACCAAAGGAAAGAAGAATTAACTAAGATAGAACCCAAGAAGCTTATCCAACGATGAGAAACCAAAAGAACAAAGAATAAACTGAGATAGAACCTAAAATGTTGTCCCAATGATGAGAAACTATTGGAACAAAGACGAAACTCAGTATGAACCCAAGATAGTGTTGCAAAGATGACAAACCAAAGAAAGAAACAAATCATCTTTCATAGAACCTACAATGGTGGCCCATTGATTAGAAACCAAAGATATAAAGAAACAACTAAGATAGAACCAAGGATGATGTACCAATGATAAGAAACTTAGAACCTAGGATGCGTTTGGATGATGAGAAACCAAAGGAGCAAAGAATAAACTAAGAGAAAACATAGGATGTTGTCCCAATGATGAGAAACCAATGGAAAAAAGAAAAAACTTAGACCTAGTCTAAGATGGTGTCCCAAAAATGATAAACCACATGAACAAATGATTAAGCTTAAATAGGCTTAAATAGAACCTACAATGATGTCTCAATGATGAGAAACGAAATGAAAAAAGTATAAAATGGGATAGAACATAAGATGGTGTCCCAATGATGAGAATTCAAAGGAACAAACGATTAAACTTAAATTGAACCTCGGATGACATTCCAATGATGAGAAACCAAATGAAAAAGGAATAACTGAGCTTGGTGCCCAAATGAAGAGAAACGAAATGAATAAAGGATAAACCGAGAAAGAAAGTAGGATGGTGTCCCATGGATGAGAGATTCCAAAGGAACGAAGATGAAACTTAGATTGAACTTAGGATTGTGTTGCAAAGATGAGAAACCAAAAGAAGAAACAAATCAGCTTTGATAGAACCTACGATGGCGTCCCATTAATGAGAAACTAAAGGAACAAAGAAAAAAAATGAGATAGATTCTAGGATGGTATGCCAATGATGAGAAACTAAAGGAAAAAAAAAAAAGAGAAACTTAGATAGAACCTCGGATTGCATCCGAATGAGGAGAAATGAAATGAACAAATAATAAACAGAGAAAGAACGAAGGATGGTGTCCCAATGATGAGAATCCAAAGAAACAACGAAAAAACTTAGGTTGAACCTAGGATAGTCTCTCAAAGATAAGAAACCAAAGGAAGAAATGAATCAGCTTTGATAGAACCTACGATGGCGTCCTAATGATGAGAAAACCAAAGGCATAAAGAAAAAACTGAGATACAACCTAGGATGGACTTAGAGAGAACCTAGGATAACGTTCCAATAGCCAAAAACAAAATGAATAAGGAATAAATTTAGATAGATCCTAGGAAGGTATGCCAATGACGAGAAACTAAAGGAAAAAAAGAAGAAACTTAGATAGAACCTAAGATGGCGTCCAAATGAGGAGAAATGAAATGAACAAAGAATAAACAGAGAAAGAACAAAGGATGGTATCCCAATGATGAGAATCCAAAGGAACAATGACAAAACTTAGGTTGAACCTAGGATAGTCTCTCAAAGATAAGAAACCAAAGGAAGAAACAAATCAGCTTTGATAGAACCTACGATGGCGTCCTAATGATGAGAAAACCAAAGGCATAAAGAAAAAACTGAGATACAACCTAGGATGGACTTAGAGAGAACCTAGGATAACGTTCCAATAGCCAAAAACAAAATGAATAAGGAATAAATTGAGATAAAACCTATGATGGTGTCCAAGTCATGAGAAACCAAAGGAACAAATTATTAAGTTTAGAAAAACCTAGGATAGTGTCCCAATGATGAGAAACAAGAAGAACAAAGAATAAAATGAAATATAACCAAAGATGAGAAACCAAAGAAACAAACTATTAAGTTTGGATACAACGTAGGATGGCGTCCCATTGATGAGAAACTAAAGGAAGAAAGAAGAAACTTACATTCAACCTAGGATGAAGTCCTTTTGTTGAGAAACGAAAGGAACAAATGATTAAGGTTATATAGAACCTATGATGTGTCCCAATGATGAGAAAACAATGGAACAGAGAATAAACTAAGATTGAACCTAGGATGATAGCGTCCCCATGACAAGAAACAAAAGGAACAAAGGATTAAGTTAGGTCATCATGACTAGGGATTATGGAATGATGCCCCAGATAGAGTGTTTATGTTTATTGTTGAAATGAACTATAAAGTAATAACAACAGTTTATCATAGGCATAAATGTCATATGTTGTTTGAAATCGAGGTACATATTGGTGTTCTTGGGCATCAGGCTGAAGTTTCAAGCCTTTCCAATTATCTTTTTAACTTGGTCGAACAATTCTTTGGTTTATCATGCTTTGCAAGACCAATACAGTTGCATTATTTTTATGTTGCTCGAAAGTTTTGTAAGTAACCCATAAAATATCATTTCTTCAAATATTCTATGCTCACTTGTGGCAAAAGGTTCATGAAAGTGTTGTCATGGATCTCTATCAAGTTTTGGATTGGGAGTTGGATGCCTTGGAAATTGAGACTGTGCAAAACGAAACTATCCATCCAAGGAAGAGTTATAAAATGAACAGTTCTTGTGCCGACACTCTCCTGTTTGCTGCCCATAAATGACCCATGCCAAAGCCTAGTCAAGTGGTTGAGACATGGGAAATTTGGATCCAGAACCCAAGGGAGCTTCCAAGTTTTCAATATAAAATACTACAACATGCCTGCCCAAACCCCTCCCCAGCCTCAAAGATTGAGCATTGAAAATTGCACCAGCTTGGAGAATGAGGTGGCAATGCATCCTGAAGAAAGTGAAGGGGTTGTCAGGAACTCATATCATGGTCTTGGAAAACCTTCTGAGGGGGTACTTGTTGGTGCATTCTTCTCTATGTCTTCAACAATAGTGGTTTTGGAAACTTTTTATGGAAAGAAATAGTATCAGTGCTCTTCATGGTCAGGTTACATTTAACACTCTTATTCTGCAGGACTGTGATGTGGGCTTGTTGTTTGCTCTTCTTCTAGTTTAAGGTGGTACTTCAGGTATTCTTCAAGGGGTAATATCAGTGATCAACAGAGGAAAAATAAGTTTTTTGTTGAGCAGAAATATACAGATATATATTGAAAGTCAACTTTAGCCTAGAGCAACAAAAGTCCTTGGTTCCATTTGTGTCTGAAGAGGGAGAGGTTGTATCTACCATTGTTGGGCATACAACCTGTATCATCAGTGGTTTGACCTTAAGATGAAACAATTTATTCAGCATCATGAGACCATTTTGTTAGAAAATGGGGCATTGAGGCGAACAAGGATTCATAGAACTTGTTTTGTGGGAAGGTCTTCAACTACCTTGATGTTGAAGGTGAAAGTTCTACTCTCATTGCTGCCGGTGGCTCAGACACCATTCTTAGGATATGGGATCTTCACAAACCGCGAACTTTGACTCCTGTCTTTCAGTTCTCATCATGCACTTCATGGATTTCGACTTGCAAGTGGCACAATAAATCATGGTTTCATTTGCTTTCTTCATCCTATGATGTAAAAGTTATGCTGTGGGATCTTAGAACTACAAGGTTTTAGCATGCCAAACTTTAAATGTAAGCCAGGAATGAAGTGACATCAGTCCTTCTAGAGATAAACAACAAATTGAATCAATTACAAGATATTCTTGTAGTTCTAAAGCAGATAATGATCCTTTCATGGATTCTGTGGATAGGATGCCAGTCTCATCTTCTACAGAGGAGTCATTGGCAATGACAGTATCTTTTGCTAATGCTACTGGAAATACCCTCTGTGTACATAGATTCCAAGGTCCAGAGTTGCGAAAGACTCTTCTTGGGATGGCTCTCTAAGCTTGACTGAGCACAAGATTTATAAGAGCGCTGGAGCAACTGATGCTTTGACACAGACTGAAGATAATGTAAGCAAGCCTAAAGCTCGAGGAACTTGTACAAGGGAGATCTGTGGAGAGAGGACTTCATCTGGTTTAGAAATCTCTGAGAAAAGTCATGGTCTCTCAAATTATAACCATGCAGAACAGGTTATCTCTTCTCCTTTGCCCAGTCAATGTCAATTTGTCTTTTCCTTTGATTTGGCCAAGTCTTGGCCTCATTCAGTTTCATTGTTGGAAAAGTTGAGCAGTGGACTAGGCTTTTGGACTAGGTAAAGCATAATTTGCATGATCAGTGGGTAAAGCTTAAGGAACTTGTACAAGGGAGATCTGTGGAGAGAAGACTTCATCTGGTTTAGAAATCTCTGAGAAAAGTCATGGTCTCTCAAATTATAACCATGCAGAACAGGTTATCTCTTCTCCTTTGCCCAGTCAATGTCAATTTGTCTTTTCCTTTGATTTGGCCAAGTCTTGGCCTCATGAGCCACTAGCTAGGCTTTTGGACTGGGTAAAGCATAATTTGCATGATCAGTGGGTATATGGAGCTTTGTTTGTATTGCGGATTCTTTCTAGAGAATATGAGTTTAAGTCAGATGAAGAAAGGACACTAGATGATCACATTGTTGAAGAGATATTGCCTCATCTGCTTGAAAAATCATTGATGCTCACCTTCATTTAGCAAGTACCTTGGAGGATGAGGGGGGCAAAAGCTATTGTCAATGCTCTCAAGGAGTCTACTCCTTCACTTGAAGTTTTGAAAATGACTGGAAATCATGTTACAGTTGAAGCTGCTTCTACTTTAGCAGCCTGTATTGCAGCAAAACAGTGTCTTGCCAAGTTAAACTTGGCTAAAAATGAACTAAAAGATGAAGGTGCCATTTTAATCAACAATGCGTTGAAAGAGAGGTTGCCAATAGATCAAAGAGTAGGCTCTTTGATCCTTTACCTCTTGCTGAATCTATCAATAGATCAGAACCAACTACTAATGAACTTTCTACTGATCCTGAGATTGAAGAAACTCTGAGACCTGCAGGCCTTTTGTCTGATTCCCCTCCCAACCGCCCACATCAGGAAACTAAAGGTCTCAATGGTGAAGATGATCCCTCAAAGGACAACAGAGAGGAAGAACGACCACTGGCACTGCAGTTGATTGCCTTCTTAAGCTTTGAATTGATTAAGGGAGTCCTATTAGAATCCTCCTTGACGAGTACATCCCATGCAGAGGTGGATGATGGTAGCTCAAGTGGCTCATTTTCAGAAGGATTTAACGCTTAGCATTGCTTGTTCAGAATTTCACTACAAAAGCATGTCCCTAAATGAAAGACTTCTGTTGGAGGTTCAGAGCATGGAATCTTTTCAGAGTTGGTGCTTGACAAAGCATAGCGGGATGATGACTTTGACATGAATGGTGATAACTCTGCCGAGCTTCTTGCTACTACAAATGTTGCTAATAATGCTCAAGCCATCCTTACTACTCTTTTGGAGGAGTATGGGAACATTTTTTATGATGACAATCTACACAGGTGCTCTATTTCAGCAGATTCTCGGATTGAAAATAGTGGGAGTGAAGTTTCAATAGATGATGAAAGTATAGACATGAGAGATAATGGTTGCCATGATGCAGAAAATGAAGTCAATCTTGACGCAGAAGATGATCTTGAATGTGCACTCAGTGGCAAATTGAGTGAAAGCAGTGGTTATGCTGGCAGTGATCTTTATGACTATGAGGCATTTTGCAGTGATGATTTAGATGTTGGATTTCCTACAGATAATCATGCTTCAGAAGCGAACTCAAATTTACTTTTTAATTCTCAATCAGTTAGGGACTGGAATATTCAAATTATTGAGCAGCAAGGTTCAAAAGTCACCCATCTTGATGTATTTTGAAGTGAAGGCCACTGCTAGAGACACCCATCTTGGAGTGGATTTTGACAATCGTATGGTGAACCATTTCGTACAGGTTCAAAAGGAAGCACAAAGCTGATCCTATGGTACTGACTCTGAATCTATTCCATCATTTGAGCAACGTTTTCTAAGGGGTTCCAAAGAATACATGGGGGTTACTCATGAACCATCTGGACATTTACTCAAAGTTCCCTTCCGAAGAATTCATTTGAGCAAGCATGAACCTTCAGAAACTTCAGTTATGTGGGCAAGAATCTTGTGGAGTTGATGTGGGAGTGAGTATAGAAGTTATCTCTCTCAACAGTGCAAGCAGAAGTAGTGAAAATACACTTTTCTTGGTTTATGGCAGAAAACCAAGTAAAAGATTATATTCCAAAAGCACCCTCTACTCACATTTGAAAAACCTAATGGGGATTGCTGAAAAGAAGATGTAAAACAAGAATTTTGTGGGAGCTCATCCTAATGTACACTACAAGTGTGCTAGTCCACCAACTACATCATTTTCCACCTATCCAGTTGTTGTACCAGGTATGTCATGAACTGGTTCTGCAAAACCTGTAGCACCGAGTGAGCAGTTTACTCCATCCCCATCTGCCAATCAGTAAATATGTCTTCTGAACAAACTAATGTGGCCACCTCTAGTCTGGTTGTTGAATATCTAGCGAAGCAGGAGACTTAAACTAATGAGGAGATGAAAGGCAATGTACCAAATGCAAAAGTCCTAGAAGATCAAGCTTGTTTCTCAAGCAACACTACAAGTGAGAAAGTTCAAGAAGATCAAGCAGCTTTGTCAAGCACAATAGTTCCTGAAAATAAAAAAAGCTGGTCATCAGCTTGAGAATGATAATTTGAGTTCTGATGAACCGCACCAGAGTTAATCCGTAGAAACCAGAAAAGCCTGGTGTACCTTGGAATCTGCTTTGGCATCAAATCTGGACATTTCAGTTTCAGGTTCTAACAAGATGGATGTAACTCTTGGTTCTATAGAAAGAAACCTACAGCTTGGTTTTCGATAAAGTTGGTCATACTTTCAATCTGAAGTATCATAACAAGGTTATTCAACATGAAACTGGTTGTTTCTTAATTGTCTACTTGCTGGACATTCTTCCTGGAAAGGAATACTCTGAATTTCTGCACGAGTTCATGTCTGCTGTCAAGCAGAACTATGGAGAAAAAATTACACGGTTTGAAGATTATGCAAACCATAATGCTTTTGAGCTGCTTGCAAGATACAACACAACTCATCTCCTCCCCAATGGTGATATACAGGGAACGACATATGTGGTTCTCTCAGGGCTTGTTGCCGCACTGAAGCTATTTGGTGGTACTTTGGCTAATCACAAATTTTTGTTCCTTGGTGCTAGAGAAGCAGAGAATGGGATAGCAAAGCTTATGGCTCTTGAGATGTCGAAACAGATAAGATGTCCATGCTCTCATGCAGTATATCCCATTATGGATTCCACACCGGTGCAACCACAGTTCACCACAAGTACTGGAATAGAAGTTTATCCAATGCACCCCTCATGGTTGTGGAGCTTTGGTTTTTCCTTGGACACAAAAGCTCCTTGGCCTTAAGTGAGGGGTACCTTTAAGGCTGAAGAAGGATGTATAGAGGAGGATGTCTTCAGTTTGGCTCCATCAGATGAGAAACTCTCCAAGTTCTAGACAACAATCATTCTCTGGTCATCACAATTCAGATTCAGAAATAAGATATAATTTGACCAAGGCACTCATGTTCTTATCACATTTTGTTGGGATGTCCATCACTTCCTACATGTTGGCTCTACTGGAGATGCAGTGGGAAGTGACTCTGAATTTCTTCAAGCTGATTATTGACTGCACTAGATATTGGCTTGTGGGTTCCACTCCAGTACCACAGCTCAGAGAGTGATTTCTTAGCAAGATAGCTACAAGAAAATGGTGACAAAAGACAACTCTCCAAATCCATTTGCCCCACACATGCCACTTGTATTGAGAGGTCCCACATGCAAACTTTCCTCTTCCAGATGCTTCTTTCTTTGGGAATTTATAATTTTGAATTGAATTTTCAAATCCATTTTCAACTGAAATATTCTCGGATTTTAAATTTCATCCTTAGATATTTTCAAATTAATAAAATCTGTTTTTAATAAATTTATTTGCTGCAAAATTTTCTTCTGGCATGCATTTTCTTATTTTTCTTGGTTTTTAAATAATTTCTTTTATCTTTCTCAATTTTCATGAGCATGAATACATTCTCCAATTCTGAAAATAATGGAATTTATTCATATTTCTATGATACTTCCTCCATGATCATTACAAAAATGGATTTTGTGGAATTAATTCATGCAAATAAATATGGGCCTTTGTTGGGGCCCAAATTTTTCCAAAAATAAAAATTTCACTATAAAAAACAAGTCACGCCATCAAGTGGGAACACACATGAAAAATGAGGGTCCACAAAATGACAACTCTATTGGGGATCGATGTGTGGGTCAAGCTTAAACTACAACTTGAGGCTTTCTTTTTCTGTGTAATCCTGTGACTTGCTGAAAGCAGATATGGTGCTTCATATCAGCAACAAGAAGTTTCTATGGAGGCTCTAGTTGACTTTTGCAGGCAGAAAAGTTTCATGACAGAGATGTATGCCAACTTAGATGGTGACTTAGCTTACAGCAATGTGTTTGAAGATTCTGCTAATTTGTTGTCAAAGAATACATTTCCTGTGAACTACCCTTTGTCTGCTATGCATATTCTTGCTTTGAATGGCCATATTGTTGTAATTAGGGGAATGGCCACGAAGGTGGGCAATGGATCATTTGGTTCAGAAAGTTTACTGTAAATCTCGAGGAATATACCCCCTTCTGGATGGTGAAGTGTGATAATTATAGTGATCCTAGTATTTGAGTTCCATTGGTTTGCCGGAAGAAGTATATTAAAAGAAGACTGATGATTGGAGCTGATCATTTTAACTGAGACCTGAAGAAAGGGCTAGAGTTTCTCCAAGGAACTCATCTCTTGCTAGGTAAACTTGACCCACAAAGTGTGGCTTGCTTTTTCAAGTACATTGTTGGGTCGAATAAGAATCTGGTTGGGGATTTCCTGGGAAATCATGACAAGTTATGTGTACAGATTCCTCGTGAATTTGCTGGGACTTTCGTTTTCTAAGACATGAATCTGGATATGGCATTGCAGCTGTTCTTGGAAACTTTCTGAATGCTTGTTCAGCTATGAGTTCTCCACTAGAAAAAGTCTTTATGGAATTGATGGAATTAATTATTCAAGTTCTCCGACTAGAAAACTGTAACAAAGTTGGATGATGCTTCTTGGGATTTTATAAAACCTGAAATTTTTGCATCTGTAGAAGCTATTGTTCCTTGACTCCAATACTGCAGCAGCAATGGACTCAGCAAAAGTACTGCTCATTATTGTTGACCATCATTTTATCTGTGTTAAAGGAGAAAGGGCAGGCTGCCCATTTTTCCTGGCATCTTTCCACCTACAGGTGTACACATATGCATGGTCACCTACTGCTTCCGAGTCACAGTCTCAACTGAGCCAGAAGCTACACTTGATGCTCTGTTCATGAATGGGGCAATCATGAAGGTTGGAGTTGCTACAGATTCTTCTTACCAGGGAAAGGGTCTTACTATTTTCATCTTTTGGGCCACCAAATTTGAATCAACATAATGGCAGTGTCATTGGCTTAATGGTTAGAAAATCAAATCTTGTTGCTCATTTAGCTCAGTTTGCTTCTGGACTGGGAATAGAGCCTTGCATTGATGGAATAAGGGCTTCAGTACTTTTGGACAAGTTCTGTCAACTTTCAGGAGGAACAATACCCCTCTCTTATGGGTCTTCACCAAGTGCCTAGACCATTAAGTCAACAATTCAGGCTTGGAGCCTTTACAATGCCAGTAGGCATTTTGAAACTTCGTAAAGCTCCTAAGACATCTATAGCAGCATCTGATCCCATCATTGGCGCAGACATGGAGGAAAGGGTCTCTGCTGGATCATTTACTATCATGCTTGAGTCAGATCTTGATGACACCATTAGAATTAGAGGTTGGATCGAGATGAAAAATTTAGGTCCCAAATATCTACAATGGGTTGTTTCTGTGTCTGATTCCCCAGAAAATGAATTTGGATGGAGTTTGAGCTTAGGTGGGATGATCCCACAAGCTGGGACCATTTCCAGGCTGAAGCCTCTCTAAAAGTCAGTTTAGGAAAAAGATTCAGCTTGCAGCCAAATCTTGTATATGTAATGGATGGAAATGATATTGCAATCCTGTAAGAACCAGAACACCTAAACTGGTACCATTATGGAAAGCGTTGGAATGATAAATTTAATCGTGTGGTTGGTGTTGTTCACACAAATTACTTAGAATATATCAAGACAGAGAAGAACAAGGTTCTCCAAGTTTTCCTTGTGATATTTGGATTGCTAGAGCACAATGCCACAAGGTTCTTCGCCTTTATGTTGCTACCTAAGATTTACCCAAAGTCTGTGATTTGCAATGTTAATGGCGTGAACCCCAAGTTTCTGAAAATTGGAGAAAAAGTGGCAAAAGAGGATTTCATTCAAAATAATCAGCTCATGCGACTCCAAACTGTCATAGATAAAGCGTCTGAGGAAAGGGTTCTAAATGTCAAATCAGGGGAAAAAGAAGTTCTAAGTACATATAGGGAGCATTTATTTTTACATGCAGAATCAGGTTCCACCAAAATGAATTTTCTGGAACCAATAGTAAACTCCTTAATGTCTCATCAAGAGGTTTCCGGATAGGGATGGCAACTTCACGGGTTTTTGGGGTTACCCGCCCCACCCCTATTAGGACAAGTATGGGAGTATACTAATCGGGGAATGGGCGGGTTTGGGTTTATTTTTTAAAACCCATATCAAGTTTAGGTCGGGGTTGGGTTTTGTAATAACCCACCCCGCCCCGTCCGACTTACAATATACCAATAAAACCCCCCTATAAATATTTCTCTTCATTTTCAGGGTTCTCTCCTCTTCTCAAACGCAGAGACATTCTTCTCTGTTTCTCTTTCTCACTCTAGGCCTTTGTGGAGTCGATTTTTCTCACAAAGGCAGAGCTCAACCAAAGTCACACCCATGGCAATGGCTCTCAAGCTCCTCACCTCCTTCATCTCCCCATTCCACAACCCTCCTCAATCTCATTGTGCCAGATCTCGTAGAGTTATCATGGCCTCCACTCTTCACTCCACCTATATGTGAGCTTTTTCCCTAGTTGTTCTCATTGATTTGGAATCCTGTGACACCCATTATTATAATTCTAAATGTGTTTTTCTTGGTTTTATTTATTTTATGGGTTTTTTTCTCGGCTGCCAAATGAATCATTATATGATTTGTAATTTGAGTTTTTTTTTTTTTTTCTGTAGAGACGTTTATGGGTGTCATCAAAAATTGGTTTTTGGTGTTTGTATTAACGTGGGTTGTTGCTATTTGATCTAAATTTTCGATATCGAGTTGAATCTTGTGGGTTCATTGTGATAAAAAAAAATGGGTTTTTTTTTCCTTCAAATTGATTGAAATTTGTTGCATCTTAAGTGATAATTTCTCTTTGGGAACTAGATTTCATTACAGATTTGAGATTTGCATCTACCAAACGGGCGAGACAAGGATGGGGATGGGATTATAGTTTTGGTTTGAAAACGGGAATGGAACTCTTACCCGCCCGACTCGGTTTGGAGGGATGGAAATAGTTTATATTTTGGCAGAATGGGATAGGGTGCCCTCCCAACCCACCCGTTGCCATTCCTGAATTGTCCAAAGCAATGATACCTGAGATGGACTTATATCCAAAAGATCAGGATTTGTATACTCAAGTTATCAATATGAGGAGTGTTTGCTTTGGAGTCTGTGATGTGGTTCTCCATGCTGATGCAATTCATATAAAAAGCTGGATTAAGGGAGATGGAAATGATAAGCAAGTGGCAAGAGAGGAATGCAAAGCTCACTGAAGAAATCAATTACTCATGGGCACAACAGGAGTATCTAAAAGCAGAGTTGAAGTTCCAATTCTGATGGTTGATGGTTGGGAGCATTTTGGAGGGAGGAAGACAGACCTAAATACAAGCATAACCCTTTAAACAAAATGTTGGTATTTCTACACATTCTACTAACCCATCTATTAATCAATCCAATTCTGAAGTTCCAGTCATATCACCTAGAAAAAGCTAAGGAGAAATTCAAAGGGAACTATTGTTATTAGGAAGACAAAATTTGAAGAGGTTATCTGTGTATAATTTGTTTTCAAGCTTTATTAGTTGTTTTAAGTGATCAAAAGTTACATTTGAGCTAAGATGATTTGTCCATAGTGCAAATTTTCTCTGTTTTCTGTTGCAACTACCTTGATATGTTCGGGTATTGTATATAGTGTAAGCATGCCTAGTTTTGGATGTACTATTTTTGACCTTGTGCTTTGATGCCGATTTAAGCCTCCAATGGTAGGCAACTTGAAAACACTGATTTCTTTTATAGGTTTTTTTCCCTTCCTTTTCTTTTTGTTGGAATTAGACCTGGAACCTCCTCATTCCCACCCCATCTCAGTAGATAAGGAACATTAGAGTTGTTACAACTAGAATCTCACAAATAGAAATATATTTTTTGGTTGAAAATTTGTTCTCTCTCCTCTCACTTTCTCGATGACTTAAAAGAGAATAATAATAATAATATCAAATTATTTTGTATTTCCTATTAAAAAATAAAAACCTCAATCATTATCAATTTATTTTATATTTCCTCTTCAATTAAAAAAATAAAATAAAAAAACCTCAAAAAATCTAAAAAACCTCATTCATCCCCGTTTATGCATATTGACATTGATTCATTTATAATGATTTTTCCATTCATATCCATTAATACATCTACAATGACTTTTCAGTTGCTCTCATCTAACAATAACAATTATTTATATTCTCTTCTTCAGTCTAAACTATACATGTGATTGTTGTGTGTTTTTCTTCTTCATGCAAGAGAAGCTACGCTTATATTTTTCATTTGTGAGTTTTGAATTTTTAATTTGTAAATATCATTTTTTAATAATGCCAACATTTTATTGGTATTTTTTTCCCTTTTTTTTCTCAAGTCTCTCAATAAGATATATTTTGTTTTGTTTTATATTTAATAGGATCTCTATCATGAGATGGTTATTATATTAGTGCGTTAAATTGTAGTACATGATTAGTGTATTAGTATGTTAAATTACAGTAGATTATTATGGTTATTATATTAGTATACTAAATTTCAGTTGAAGAATATTCTACTTTTTTTCTTTTCAAGGTTTGCTAATTTTCCTCAATATTATTGTAGATAGACTTGCTTTCTTTTCTTCTTCTTTTTTATTAATATGTTTTTTGCTTTTATTTAATTCTAAATTTTTTATATGTTTCATTATCTGCCATCTTTTCCTTTTAAATTAACAATAGTCTAGTTGAAAAAATATATGGTAAAAATTGTCAAAGTAATTGTGATAGTGTTCAATATCAAATTTATAAATAATTATTTGTTTTTATTTATTTAAGAATTTTGAAAAGTTAATAAACCAAACATTGCAAGTTTATCCCTCAGACTAAATTTGTGTGAAAATGATAAATTTAATAAAAAAAATTATAAAAGTATGAATACCAAATAAATTTTATAAAATATTTGTTCATTTTTATTTTTATTTTTTTTAATGTTTATATAGTTAAATTTATTTAAATCCTAATATATACATAGAAAATAAATTCTAATAAAATAATTTTTTATTAAATACCTTATTTAGTGGTAGGTTATCATTTCGAGATGTTTTAAATGTTTGGAATTACTAATTTACGAATAACTACATAATTATTTAAACTATGTATGTTATTTAATTGTTAATAGAATTAAAATTTATTTAAATATTTGATATTTTATCAATGTTTTGAGATTTTTGCCAAAGTTTCAATTATGACAATAGATTTATATCTTCCTGTTATGTAGATTACTTTAAATAAAAATTATCGTTATCAAGTGATTTATATTTAGTTATTTAAAAAAAAAATCTACAAAGTTTATTAGTTACATATTGAAATTTTCTAAAGTCCAATAGAAAAAAAAAATTCTAAAATGTATATATTTTTTAGTAGTGGGTTATCTTTTATTTGATTTTAAGATTTTTAGGTTTAATCATGTAATTACTAATACCTATAATTATTTAAATGATATGTTATTTAATAGTGGACAACAAGTCCCTATCATTTTTTTTGGATATACTTTTATTTTATTCCTTTTAATCCATGGTAATAGAATTTTTTTTAAATCATTTAGACAAAAAAAAAAGGATAATTTCATTTTAATGACATTAAGTTTAGTGTTTGAGTGATAGAATTAGACCCATATTTATCCTTATAATTTAGTTCTTTTATGACTTTTTTAGAAAGATTTATTAAATAATTATAAAACATCTTATGCATACATTTTAAAAATAGGAAAATAAAAGACTTTTCTCAACAAATTTTATAAAGTCAAATATAGGCAAATATCTAAATCTCATTTTATTTTGTTTTTTCAATGAATCTAATGTAATTAGTAGTCTTATCTTTTATAAACAAATAAGAATGAAAAATATTAACTAAAAAAAATTGAATAGCTTTTACTCGTGACATCATGTGAGTATTTTTTTGTTTCTATTAATTAAAATGACAAAAGAAAATCACTTGTTGTAGACCCCCATTTTGGGGTGTCCTATCCTGCGAATATTTTGGCCAGGTGTCACCATTTTGGGTAGCCACATGTCGATCCCTGATTGGTCTTTAGAGAATCACATTAGTGGTTCTAGGGATGCAATGGGGAAGAGACAGGTGTAGGGAATATTCAGCAGGGGAGCGTTCTTTTGCTAGCGTGTCTGTTATGGAGAAGAGGAGGTTGTTAAGCAGTAGAGTGGATTTTGTTGCTTTTTGGAGAGATTTTTTTGGGGAGGTTCATCTTTCTTGGAGAGCAAGCCAAAGGGTGATGAGATATTTCTTCTGGGCTGCTACAGAGAAGAGAAATAAAGGAAACGGGGTGGGATTTTTTTTAGAGGTCTTTCTTGGAGAGTAAGTTTTTCTGGAGGGAGAGTTGCAGATTGGTTTTCGGGGAGTTGCAGGTTGTTTGATGCTTGGGGAGGAGACTTCCAGCTAAGGCCTCTGTAAACTTCACATTTCCTTATTTTCACGTTACTATACTACTTTTTTATGGATTCCTGGGTGTGATTTCATTGAATAGTTTGGGCATCAAGGATTACTGGTTTGTTTTGTTAAATCTGTTTTGTGTGCATATATGCTCTGTTTATTTTATTTTTATTTTATTTTCTTAGTTTCTTGGACTCCTCATGCAAGTATTTGACGCATGGCTTCATCCTTGAAATTGATATGTAAAAATCATGCTCTTGTTGATGCTACCTACTATGAGCTCTTTTGACAATCCATGAAATAGAGCTAAGTTTGTGCTCTATTTCTATGTCTTTCCTCCTCTATTTATTGCTTTATTTCTTGTTGATGGTGGAGTGAAATCTTCAATAACCAAGCTACTGGGGTTCAATGGGTATGGTCATGGGGGAAAATGAACTCAATGGAGGATTTCTATGATTGTATTTGTGCTTCAATCTATTGGTTTAAAACGGGGGCCACAAAATTGCATTGAAGGTGCTTGTAAAGCATACTTCATTTGTGCATGATTCAGAGGATGGGTAAGATGCTTTTAGTTTGAGAAATACCACTGAAGAACTTTCACCTTGGCAGAATTATGATAACCTGAACTCAAGTATAGAAAGGAGGTGGAGATAAGTCATGCCGGTGAGATTGATGAAATATTTGATGCAATAAGTTGTAGAGAGAGTGCATCCATTATCAGGATGATGTAGAGTTATCATGGTGCTAAATGTTTTCAGAGGCCACTTACTTCATATGTAAAAAAAAAAAAAAAAAATGCTTGCTCAAATGCAAAGGCTGCTACCCATGCTCTTGGTGATGAGAAATTCCAGACTGTCACTCAACTTGCTGCCCCACTGTTTGTTTCCCACCCACATCATGGAAGTCTAACATTTGGCCACCCCATCTCATTTTTTTCCAGCTTTCATACTCCATCCCATATTCACCACCTATCTCTCCCCATCTCACTACATCCTTTCATTTTTCCATACCTCCATCACCTGTTCCACTAGTCTCATACCCATTTTCCCTCATTGCCACAATTTCCATCTTTCATGCCCATCAATTCTCATTTCTCTCACTACCCACCCTTCATACCACTTTCTCATCTTCCTAAAACCATTAATCTCACCATCCTCATACCCACTGCCCACCTTCTCACACCCATTTCCATACTCATCCTTCATGCTCCCATGCATATCACCATTTTTTTTAAACCCCACCAAACCCATTTTTTACTCACTATACCCCCATGTACCATTCACTCACACCCACCGAACCCATCAAACCACTTTTCTCACTACATTTTCACCACTCATTCTACCAATAATACTCACACCATTCCTACTCCAACATATCTATCCTCATGCTCCATTAGCCATACCTCATGCTCCACCATGCCCATAATCATATCCATCACCTTACCCATACTTCTATTTTCTAAACTCACTGCCTTCAACCCATTCATTAGTCCTCATGCATGCATGATCTTCATCCATACCCATTTCTCTTACTCACCACCTTTCTCATCTTCCAAATTTACATACTCGTCACCACTCATACTCACCACCTTTCATACCCAACACATCACCACCCGTTTCTCATATTATATCCCACTACCCATCCTAACAATCATATCCCATATCTTCCATACCCATTAATGTCTTCACCGTCACCAATTCATTCCATACCCATGCCCACCGAACCTATTCCATATACACCATTTCCTTATCCTCCATACTTTCCAACCTATTTTCTCTTTAGATTTAGACATTTTCCGTGTGTCAGGTTGCGAGTTGCCCCATCAGGAATAGACTAATTGGATCAATTAAATTAGTTTGATAATGGCAAAGGTGAGCGTTGTTGGTTTTTACTCTAGAAATGAGGGTTTCATTGTTACAGTTGCAAGGTAAAGGGATATCATTATTGTGCTCTATAATAGACCCGAGCATGAGACTCTTGCTATTGTGCATTTCGGGATAAACAGCATTTCGTCAGGACGATTGGAGTCGTCAATTCAAAAACCCATTTCGCAGATTTATGAGAACTAGTAGTTCGATTATGGGTTCAATGGCAATGAGGTTTCTGTTGAAGATAAGACAAAACCCATAAAAGAACCGGAATTTGTCAATGACCCAGGAGGATTGGAGACATCAATTCAAGAACCCCATTTCGCAGATTAGTGAAAGCGACTCAGTGGATCCTGGGATCAATGGCAACGAGGTTGTTGTGGAAGAGAATACATGCCCTATCATTGATAATGAAACTTCGATTAAAATGGTTGATAATGGCGGTGTTGTCTCAATGTTGGAAAATTGCGATTTATATATGGGAACATGGATGAAGGATGAAGAATATCCAATTTACAGCTCGAGTTCTTGCCCATATGCTGATGAGGCCTTTAGCTGGCAAGGTAAAGGGAGGTCAGATTCCAAGTATCTGAAGTAGCGATGGAAGCCAGATGGGTGTGATCTTTTGAGAGGGAAGAGGCTGATGCTGGTTGGAGACTCTATGAACCGAAATCAGTTTGAGTCACTCTTATGCCCTCCATGAAAGATTGCCTGATAAGAGTAGAATGTATGAGATCCATGGCCACCAGATAACCAAGGGAAGAGGCTACTTTGTCTTCAACTTTACGGACCATAACTGTACAGTTGAGTTTGTGAGGTCACACTTCCTTGTGAGGGAAGGAACCCGCATCAATGAGCAGGGCCCCACAACGTCATTGTCTGATCTGGTGACTGTTTAAGCACCCAATCTCACTACATGACCACCTATGCATGGCCATTTTTGGGGTCACGTGTTATCTTCTATTTTATCACTTTTTATTTTGAAAATAATTTTTGAGCCCTCTTTTTTCACATAATCTTCCAAATCCAAGTTTTTTTTTTTTTAATAATCCCGACCCCATAATTTTTCATCTTTAGAGTTTTAGGTCTAAAAAGTCTCATTTTTCAATAAAATTTTGTTGTCACATTTCTTTTTGACAAGCAATCCTCTGTTTTTAAAATGCTTTAAAATAAGCAAGAATGAAATTTTTATCATTCCAAACAATGTAATTTATGAAATTAATTTGTGCAAAAACAAAACAGGCTTTGGTGGGGGCCCCACATCAGTGAATGTTTTCTCTTAAAATAAATTTGATTGAATTGTGATATCAGATGATTTATTACTCGGTTTTGTGACATGTGTGCTACATTTTATGTTCATTGTCATGCACTAACCTCCTTTTTTTGATAGCGCTTTATGGCTCATTGTCAAGGTACGCACCCACTCTCACTCTAGCCATTCTTATGAGTGTTTTGATTCCCATATATGCTTTGGCTTTCGGTGTGTGATCATGTTGATATTCATTAATTTTCTTATCAATTGTCATGATTGCTTCATTTTATTAGTAGATACCCATTTTTATTGACTTAGAGGGGTGCTACGGTCCTTACCGTACATTCCCAATAAGTAACTTGGACCTCGAGCCCATATTTGGTTTTTCACAGACTGCCTTTTCCAAATAAGGAGTCACATTTAGGATTTTCTTTCTTATTTTGTTTGCCCTTTAAAAATAAAACAAAAATAAGTGGCGACTTCAAGTCATTTTCTAAAAATAAATAAATATATAAATCATTTTCAAAATAAAAAATGTGAGCTTGCCATCAAGGGGAAGTGCATGAGCAGAAATACAGGGTCCACACTTATATTTCCTTTTTAAAATATTTTAATTCTAGAACATATATTTTCATTGACCTTTAAAAATATATATTTTATTCTAAGTATAAACTCGGAATCAAAATTTAATGATTTAATGTGGACATTGAATGAATTTAAAATTGATGAATTAAATGTGAAGGTAGAGGAAGAGATTTGGATCATGTGTATTATGGAGTGTACTTTGAGAAAGTATGAATTGATTTGAAAACTTAAGAAGAAATTAATAATATCATAAATAACTTTAATTAAGATGGAAGGATTGATACCGATGCTCATTCATGAAAAGTTGTGTATTAAACTTCACTATCATTTATTTTTTTTCCTTCAGTTATTTAGCTTCTTGCAAGTTTTAAAACAATAACTTATAGAAGTGTAACAATTTTGAAAATAAAATAACTCATACAACTATTTTTTTATCTAAAATAATAAATTCAACTATTCACAATTATTAATTATTTTTTTTAAATGTTATATTTACCAACCCACAAGAATAGGATGGGCTACAATGAAAATAACTATTACTTAATAAATTTTGATTCAAAAAAAAAAATATTTGTAGTAATTAGTTAAAAACTACAAATCTAGATGATTATTCAAAATAAATATATGAACTGTGACTACTTCCGTCTTGAACAATGGATATATGTTATCTATGTCTTTCTCTAGGACTATGATGACCTCCTCTATAACCTTCTTTCTAAAGATCAATATTATTTTTTATAAATTGATTTCGTAGAGAATCATATTATATTTGTATTTTCTTGAGTATTGCATTGAATTTATTCATAATTCTCATTATTTTATAAATAAATTAATTTCAAATTTATTTTAAAATATTTTCTTTTCTTACTCTCATAAAACTAACAACATTAGTTTTTTGTGGATAGATTTTGCAAAGAATTGATTGTATTGTATTTTCTTATTGTGTTAGATTTGTTCATGATTCACATTATTTTATAAATAAATAAATTTCAAATTTATAATAATTCTAAGTTTATACTAAAATATTTATCAATACTTATATTTATTTGTATTTAATTATTTTACTCTTAGAATTTTGAAAAAAAATATTTTTAGTATTACCTAAAAAAGAGCATAAGTTAGAAAATAAAATTATGATAAAAAGTTATTTATATTATTTTAGTTAATTTTAAAATATTTAAAATTATTTGATGACTATAATTTATCAAGGGTAAAAAATAAAAAATACATATACATAGAAAACTTTCAAATTGAATTTAAATGATCTCATTGACCTATATGACTTTTAAAATTGTTTAGGAATGATAAGGAAATTTGATACAAATCATTAGTACGTTAAAATTAATTTCAAACATTAAATTATTATTGATAAATTATTGACTATACATATATGATAAAAATGAAAATTACGTTAATTGAAAAACATATCCAAATCATTACCACTTATTAAAAATTAACAATTAAAATTAATTTTCAAACATTTTACCTTAGTAAATTAAAAACTAATCTAATTCTAAAAAATAAAAAAAATAATTTAAATAATCTCATATTGTGATATATATATATATAATATATATATATATATATATATATATATATATATATATATATATATATATATATTATAATAATAATAATAATAATAATAATAATAAGAGTTATTTTTATCATATTTTTGTATATATTTATGTATTATTTTATTTAAAAGAGATCATTTATTGTGAAACTATAGTTTTTTATTTTATAAGAAAACTTCTAAATTTAATTTAAATTATTTTATTTCATATTTAACTTAAATTATTGATAAAAAAATCACAAAACTCACGTAAATGACCTTTAAAATTCTTTAAGAATGACAAACAAAATTTGCTTCAAATCATTACTGGATATTAAAATTTTTAAATTTTAAATTAATTTTCAAACATCATACAAAGTTACCTTATATCATGATAAAAACTAAGTTAATTCTAAAAAAAATGAAGAATGTTCTCTGACATCAAGTGTCTGTGTTGACACAATTCAGGGCTCATCAAAGAATTGTATTTCTATTCTTTAATTTAAGCAGCAGATACCACCAATTTCCAACATTTAACATACAAAACATAAGAAAAATAAAAATAAAAATAACATTCAATGCGGAGGATAAACCTTGATATAAATCCAACTTTGGAATCTCTTAATTGTAAATCAATAAAGCAATGAGCAAACCAATATGTAATATTACTGTGGTTAGATTTTTTATTAAACAAAATAACATAGAATCATTTGGATGACATTATTCACCTCTTACATCTAGTTGTTAATTATTTAATGGGAAATATTGTGATTTCGACAATTATAAGATAAGAAATTTAATT
Source organism: Vitis riparia (assembly GCF_004353265.1). Taxonomy (NCBI): domain Eukaryota; kingdom Viridiplantae; phylum Streptophyta; class Magnoliopsida; order Vitales; family Vitaceae; genus Vitis; species Vitis riparia. The sequence continues at coordinate 35,899 of NW_023269694.1, read as the reverse complement.
CATGATGCCTTTTCTCTATACACGTGCATATGCACAGTGAAGAATATATATATATATATATATATATATATATATATGTGTGTGTGTGTGTGTGTGTGTGTGTGTGTGTGTGTGTGTTGGAGATGGTATTGATGTTGGTTGTCTTTCCCTACCTCCAATTCTATGACATTCATCAATTCAGACCTATGTGAAATGAAGAAGCTTTTAGTTTCCTACGATGCCAAATAGTAGTGAAAAGGGTTGGGACTCTGCTTTCATTTTCTAAGTTTTCCTGGGACCCAAACAAAGGATAATTGAATAAAGAGATAATAGATTGAAGGAGTACTCAAAGGGCAAGTAAAGAGCCAAGAGATTTAATAGATCTCCCTAAAAAAAATAAAAAATTGATTGATAGCAATGACATCTGTTTATACATGATATCTGAACTATATATATATATATATATATTATAGTAGCACTATTGATCCATAATGCAATGCAATAGATCTCCTCCTTTTCTCGACGACTAAATAAAGGATATAATCTCCTCATACACAAGAGTTCCAAGGAAATATATCACTCAGATTACTATTTGATAGATAGTTGGAAAACAAACCAAAATATTGAAAATATTTATCCAACCACATGCTAATGCAAAAATTCCATTTTCTTTTCTTTTTTTTTTTCTTAAAATTTCTTAGTAACCAAATGTCCACAAAACAAAATCAAAGAGATTTTGGGAAAAAGGAAAAAGAAAATGAAGGTAGACAACAAACCCTAGGGCACATATACTCTATTATTTCTTTTCTACATAGAATTATTATTTTTCAATTTCTATTAATTTTTAAAAATAATTTAAAACTTAAAATAATAAACTCGTTAATACAATAAATTTATTAATATAATAAAATATCTTTTTTCTTACATGTAATAAAATAGTATCTTTTCTACTAAAAATATAATTTATGATTTTATTATAATATTACTATTTATGTTTTACTAAAAACTATATATTTTTAATTAAAAAATTATTTTCATTTTCAATAAGACTTCAATTAAATTTAATTAATTAATATTATATAAATTGAATTTAAAATGTTTTTACAAAATCAAAATATTTTTTTTAATAATAATAATAATTCATCCAAACAAGTCTTTTTGTTTTTTATTTTTAAAATTATTTTATAATAATAACTTATCAAATATCCTTAATTTTATAAAACATTAAAAAACTTTTTTTGATTCTTTAATATTAAAAAAGTTTCTAAAAAAAACATAAGAAATCATGATCAAATAAAAAAATTTAAAAATTAATTAAAGTACTTAATTGACTTGTATTAAAAATGAATATTAAAATTGTTTTTATCTTATAGAAATTTTTGTTTCACTACAATAAAAAAATTGTTTCATAATTTTAAAAAAAAAATTATTTATCTTTAACTTATATATAATTGTGAAATTAATTTTTATTTTTTAATAAGACTTAACTTGAATTTGATTTCATATTATTAGAAATTAATTTTATAAAATTTTTGTAAAATAAAAAGAATACATTGTTTTTAAAAACAATACAAATTCCTTCATTCAAACAAACTTCTTGTTTTTTGTTTTAAAACATCATGTCAAACACTCTGGTTTTTTAAAAATTCGAAAAAACTATTTTTTTTCTTTATTTTGAAAACAATTTTTAAAAACACCAAGAACAAGCCCAAACTTTTTGCAATTATTCTGGTGCTTGGATGAGATAAGGATGAATACGTGTGTAATGGCCAAGGCATGCATAGAAGGGCATTTCTTTCACTCATGATGGAAAATCTACTGCAATTTTGACCTCCATGCATGAGATCCAGAAGGTTAGAGGCACGTACATTCTGGATGCCTATCACACATGCGCTCCGGGTGAGATGGAGACATGCATTTGGCATGACGATGAGACTTTTGAAAAGGATCCATTTTCTTCCAGGACATGACCTCATGATGGTTTCCGGAAGAGTCTCACGTGAGGGAGCATCACCATAGGCCATGCAAGGAAGCTACTACCAGTCACGTTTTTGAACTGCCAAGCATTCAGGAGGCCGTTTTTGTGGAAGTCTCCGGAAAAGGAATCTTTCTGTTGAGGGAGCATGCACACCACACCGGGAATGGAGTAACAGCTATAGTTCCAGAGACTTTTGAGACTGAAAAAACAGAGACTTCATCACCGACGGAGAAGCTCTTTTTGGCATTCTTGGAAATAAGACTTCATCATCGACATAGAGAGTCTCTTTTTGGGCATTGTTTGGAGTAGGAGAATTCATCCCCTATATAGGGAGTCACTTTTTGGGTGTTTTCTGGAGGAGTGCAAATTCTCATTGAAAAAGGCAAGTTCATAGCTGCCGGAGTATTTCACCATCGTTGAAGCTTGCTCATTTGTCTATGGAGTTCATCACTGCCGGAGTAGTTCACCATCGTTGAAGCTCGCTGGTTCTTTTATAGAGAGTCATCACCGCCATTGGAGTTCATTGTCATCGGAGAGCAATATTCATCACAACCATTGCAATCCACCGATAGTGAGTAAGGATCATCAGACATCCATCTTTGGAGCTTCAGGATCTTCATATTCGAGGATGGAATCGCCATTTTCCTTTGGATATCCATTTTTCTGAGGGAACAAAAGATTACACCTGCATCATTATTCTTTTCTGGTTTCCGTGAACATCACAGGAGATTTTTCTACCATTTCAAATTAGCGCTCACCATTCTTCACCTTCATCTTGTCTACAAGAGATCACCATTCTTGTTATTCTTTTTTTCTGCACTCTTTTTAACTTTTATTTTTTTCGTTTGGTTGTCGAGAAAATCTATATTTTCCCGTCCTTAAGTTTCTAGGAAATCACAAACTTGCAAGTATATTCTCGCCTTTCAAATGGGTGTTTCCAAGATTCCTACTTTTTTTTTTTTATTCCTACTCTTTTTTTTTTTTCTTTTTCTTTCCATTCCTTTGATTTCTTAGCAACAAAAAAGATCATATTTGGAAACTGTTTTACAACCAGGATCACTAACCCAGTAGGTCATTAACGGAAGCTATTTAGTTAAGAGGAAGAATTTTTGTCACGATTTCCCCGGAACCCTAATTTTTGTTTGGTTACCCAGAAAAAACAAGGAAAGACATAAATTGACTACCTAAACTTTGGATGTTGCTTTTGCTTCGTAGGGTATTAGATCATCAGAAGATTCTGAAAAATAAAGTGTAAAAAAACAAAATGGTGGTTGTCAAGGTACATATTAGCTCTTATTCTTATCTAACTCCTTTTCTTTTCCTCTGTTTTGAATCATGATCAAACTTTTCGTCTCCAAAAATGTAGGGAAAATTGAATGCAGCTTCAAGTCGAGTTGTAGATAAAAAAATCTAAAGAGTGGTACATTTTACATTGTTTCTATAATGAGAAATTTTATATTCTCATGTATTAATTGGATGCTCTGTTTCTGAAACAGTTGGCTTAAGTTTCAAGGTTTATTCTGAGAATGAGATGGTTAATGTTGGTTCTCGTGATTTTGTTGGTACTGGTTTGATGTTTATCATTTGGCTTTCAACAATAAGTTTTTGTTGATGGCTATCTCAGAATTCAATGTTATGTTTTCAATTTTTTTAGTAGAACCATGAGAAAGACCCTAATCCCAACAAGGTTTGTGATTTTACCAACTTTTGAATTAGTAATGTATAGATTTCAGACAAAATAGAGGAAATGAAAAGGAAAATGAAAATTTGAGTCTCGTGTTTTATGTTTTTGTTCACTGAAAATTGGAAAAACAAAAGAAAAAAAACCCACCTTAATTTACCTAATTGGTTTTGTAAAGCTCAATCCAGTGGAGATTCTACTATTCTTAGGCTCTAATTCCCAATTAGCAACCATTTATGACTGACAATTTCCAGAGCCTATTTAATGGGGTTCTAAGATAATGTAGGTGAAGAATGGAGGTTAGAATTCTTGAATCTTAGGTTTGAAATTTTTTGGTACCCAAGAGAACAAAAGTCTCCCTTAGGTATCCCTATTATGGCTATTTTGCTTGGAAGAGAAAGCCTTTTTGTTAACTTGTGTTTTTTTAACCTTTATCTGCAGGAGGAAATCTGTGCAGTTCAACAAAGGGACTTCTCATAGCAATTCAAGTGATTCAAAAGTTATTTCAATTGCTCCTCTTTGCATTTGTTGATTTTGGTGGTTGTTTGGTAAGGTTTGCAGTCTGATGCTTTAGAAGTATTTATTCATTTTCTTTTCCTTTTTATATAAAGGGGAATCTGAAGGGTTTCTAGAAGGACAAAGGCAAGCGGAATAATTCTTGTAAGCCCCAACTAGACTAGGTTTGTAGCACAAACTATCGATGTTTGTTATAAGAAAGAAGGAATTGGTGTTTAGTAAGGGGAGAAACATGCATTGGAATAAGTAAAAGAGGCAGAAATCTGCTAAAGGAAAATACAACAATTACTCAATTGGAAAGGGTGAAGCTTCACTAACAAAGAGCAATCGATTAACAATCCCAAGGTGGTTTGGATAATTCATTTATCTCTCAAAGCTTGAGCAAAGGTAACTTAAGGGGACATAAATTTGAGCATGTAACAACATAACATCCTCCTCCCTTCTTTCCTCTCTCTCTGATATTGCTTGCACCTTATTATGTGTTCAACATAATGCCAAAGTAGTGTTATTAGGGCAAAATACTTGCATCCTCTATTCTCATCCTTTTTTATCTTTGCCTGCAGCCATGAAGTACTGACAATTTTCTTGTTGTTTAATAGGGTAAAATAGGAACAAATATAAGTCAAGGTGCTGGTGTTTGTAATACTTCAAAGAGAGGTACTTTGCTATTTTTCAAAAAAAAAAATTATGATTAAATGGTGTATTATATTCTCCTTAGTATGGAGAACAACAAGTGCAAAAAATTTGAAGGCCTCTTCTAATAACCAAATGACTAAGGATCAGGGCTGTGAATCTGTTAATAATGCTCGAAGGAATTCTTCATTATTTTTCTCATATTTACAGAATTTTAGTTTAGTACTTGAATCTTTTAATGTTGTTAACTGAATACACAACCTACTTCGTGGTTTTTCTTATACCTACAAAAATGTTAATTAATGAGTTGTTTTTTCTTTCCTTTGTCTAATTTGTTGCTAGGACTGCGAGGCTCTCTCATGTACTGACAAGGTTTGTGAGTTTGCAGAATATAGTTTGGTTTATTTGTTAAGAACAAATAACTAATCATGACAATTTTATTATTTCTTTTTGATTGAAGGAAGTCATTACCAGTTATAAGGAGGGTTTATTTTTAAGTATCATTTAAAAATCATAGTTTGGTTATTCTTTTATCTCAGGCTTAGTTTAGTTTATAAAAATTATTAGTTTGGTTCCTTTGTTGATATTATACTTAGTTTAGTTTCTTTTAAAAATCATTAGTTATATGGTTATTCCATTAATCTCATGTTTGAATTAGTTTTTAAAAAATTATTAATTTGGTTGTTTTGTTGATATTATGCTTGGTTTAATTATATACAAAATCATTAGTTTGATTATTTTGTTAATCTCGTACTTAGTTTAGTTTTAAAATATTATTAGTTTGGTTACTCTGTGGATATCACCTTTAGTTTAGTTTCTATTAAAAATTATCAGTTTGGTTATTTCATTGATTTCATGTTTAGTTTAGTTTCTAAAAATTATTAGATTGGTTGCTTTGTAGATATTATGCTTAGTTTAGTTTCTTTTAAAAATCATTAGTTTTGTTATTCAGTTGATCTCATATTTAGTTTAGTTTTCAAAAATTATTAGTTTCTTTCTTTTGTTGATATTATGCTTGGTAGAATTCTTTTAAAAATCATTGTGTAGACCCCGGAGATAGAGGGCGGTTTTTTTCTTTTATTTTTCTTTCTTTTCCCGTTTTCCTCTTTCCTCATTTTTTTTCTTCTTCTGTTGGCCACCCCGAGGTCGAGCGGCTCGGGGACGGCTAGGTGGGACTGATGAGGTGGGCCGTTCTTGGGTAGCCCCAAGAGCCTGAGGTGATAGCCTGGGGGGGAGAAGGGGCGGGCGCTGCAAGTGGGGGGGAGGAGGATATTTTCATTTTAGAGAGGAAGAGATTTTTTTTATCAAAAAAAAAAAAAAATGGAGGAGGAGTTCGCCATTCGGAACCAGGTAGAGGAAGTTGGTCTGGAGCTAAGGAAACTCCTGTTTGAAAGAAGCATTGCCCGGTAGGATTATTTGGATTCATCATTCATTATATCATCATATTTTTCTCATTTATTTTCCATGTGATTATTTCTGCGTTGTTTGTGAGTTTGCCTTAGCTTGGTATTGTAGTTTCATCCCATTTTTCTCTATTTTCGTTCATGGATGATTTAACTGTGCTTCAATTGTTTATTTCATATTGGGAAATCTTCTCATGTCTCATTTATTTAGATATATATATATATATATACATGCATTTCTCCTGGTTTAGTCCACCCGTTTTTGAGCCCATAAAAAAAAAAAAACAAAAACTTCGTGAGGTGAAGGCTGGGCTTTGACGAAAGGAAAAAGAAGCAGCAACTCAGATTAGCTTAGCTCAGTCCCCTCAGTCGCTGCTCCTAGTTTCTCTCTTCCATTTCTCTCCATTGTCCTTGTTCTTTTGTAGTTTGAGATCTAAAAGTTGGGAAGGACGAAGGGATTTGATGACGATGGTTCGATTTTCTTAGCTATGTTTCCAAGGGTACATCAACTTTCTAGAGTGTGTTGGATCTAGGGATTGGAGGAAAATGTTTTGGTTGAACTGAACGGAATTCTTCACGTCTCTCTCTTTTGGTTGGTGTGGTTGAATATTTACGCATAGAAATTTTTTTTTGATGTTAACACATGGTTGAATATTATAGAATTTGTAATGCGAGCACCCGTTCGGTCTCTCGGATTCTGGTGCAACTACAATTGTTTCAGACTTGGAAATCTACGTAAAACATTGATAATGGTGAGATGCCTCTGTTTTTAAAAGCCTATCGACTTTAATAAACCACTTGATGTTGCTTGACCGATTTCATTATGCTACTGTAAATGTATTCTTGGAGTTCATGAGGAGTTCTATTTATGATATAGTGGGAATGAGAATATCCCACTAAAGATATCAACTCAGAGGCACGATTAAAATAAGGCCCCACTAGTTCATTCTTCTCATAATGCAATTGGTCATTTTCCAACTAAACCTATCACTTTTGCACTGAGGCCACACGTGGTATGGCCATTTCAACATGCAATCTATCATCATCACTCATCATTTTATTTATTCATTTATTTTTAAAATTTTCTCCTTTAAATAATTCTTCAAAATTCCTATTTCCAAATTTAATTTTCAATCTAAAAAAATTTCACTATTCACGTTCATTCGTTTAAACATTATTTATTATTATTAGTATTCCATATTTATTTTAAAAATTCAAATTATTAAGTTTCAATTCTTCAAAAGTCTGACTTCCGAATTTAATTTTCAATCTCAAAAATTTCACTATTCACGTTCATTCGTTTAAACATTATTTTTGTTATTGTTATTATTATTCCATATTTATTTATTTATCTCTTTTAAAAATTTCAGTCGTTAAAATTCAATTCGTCAAAAATTTGACTTTTGAATTTAATTTTCAATCTCAAAAATTTCATTATTCACGTTCATTTGTTTAATCATTATTTTTGTTATTATTATTATTATTATTCCCTATTTATTTATTTATTTATTTATTTTAGAAATTCGAATCATTAAGGTTCAATTCTTCAAAAATTTGACTTCTGAATTTAATTTTTTATCTAAAAAAATTCCACTATTCACGTTCATTCGTTCAAACATTATTTTTGTTATTATTATTATTATCCCATATTTATTTATTTATTTCTTTTAAAAAAATTCCAATCATTAAAGTTCAATTCTTCAAAAATCTTACTTCCGAATTTAATTTTCAATCTAAAAAATTCCACAATTCACGTTCATTCGTTTAAACATTATTTTTGTTATTGTTATTATTATTCTATATTTATTTATTTATTTTAAAATTTTCAATCATTAAAGTTCAATTCTTCAAAAATCTGGCTTCCCAATTTAATTTTCAATCTAAAAAATTCCACTATTCACGTTCATTCGTTTAAACATTATTTTGTTATTATTATTATTACTCCATATTTATTTATTTATTTCTTTTAAAAATTCAAATCATTAAGGTTCAATTCTTCAAAAATCTGACTTTCGAATTTAATTTTCAATCTCAAAAATTCCGCTATTCTTGTTCATTCTTTTAAACATTATTTTGTTATTATTATTATTATTCCATATTTATTTATTTATTTCTTTTAAAAATTCAAATCATTAAGGTTCAATTCTTCAAAAATCTGACCTCCGAATTTAATTTTCAATATAAAAAATTCTACTATTCACGTTCATTCGTTTAAACATTATTTTGTTTTATTATTATTATTATTCTATATTTATTTATTTATTTCTTTTAAAAATTCAAATCATTAAGGTTCAATTCTTCAAAAATATTACTTCCGAATTTAATTTTCGATCTCAAAAATTCCATTATTCACATTCATTCGTTTAAACATTATTTTTGTTATTATTATTATTATTATTCAATATTTATTTATTTATTTCTTTTAAAAATTCCAATCATTAAAGTTCAATTGTTCAAAAATCTAACTTCCGAATTTAATTTTGAATCTAAAAAATTTCACTATCCACGTTAATTCGTTTAAACATTATTTTTATTATTATTCCATATTTATTTATTTATTTATTTTAAAAATTCAAACCATTAAAGTTCAATTCTTCAAAATTTTGACTTCCGAATTTATTTTTTGATCTAAAAAATTCCACTATTTGCGTTCATTCGTTTAAATATTATTTTCATTATCATTATTATTATTCCATGCATTTATTTTACAAATTCCAATAATTAAAGTTCAATTTTTCAAAATTCCGTTTTCCAAATTTAATTTCAAATCCCAAAAATTCCACTATCCACATTCAGTTGTTTAATGATTATTTTCGTTATTATTATTATCCCGTTCATTTATTTATTCACTTATTCATATATTTAAAATCTCATCTCTAAATAATTTCTCAAATTTTCAATCTCTAAATTCAATCTCCAATCTCTAAAATTCTATTTTTCGCAATTATTTATCAAATATTTATTATTTCGTCATTATTATTATTCTATTCGTTTATTTCTTCACTTATTTATTTATTTAAAATCCCATCTCTAAATAATTTCTCAAATTTTCAATCTCTAAATTCAATCTCCAATCTCTAAAATTCTATTTTTCGCAATTATTTATCTAATCATTATTATTTCGTCATTATTATTATTTCATTCATTCATTTATTCACTTATTCATTTATTTAAAATTCCGTCTTCAAATAATTATTCAAAATTCCGATTTCCAAATTTAGTTCTCTGAAATTCCAATTTTCCAATTTTCGAACTTAATTTTCAATTTCCAATATTCAAATTCTCACATTTATTCTGTTACTTATTATTATTTTCATCATTATTATCATTTTATTCATTTATTTCTAAAAATTCTGCCTTCGAATGATTTCCAAGATTTCCAATTTTTATAATTCAATTTCCATAGTTTCTGCTTCTCAAATAATTTTCAATTCTGATTTCTTTCAAATTTAATTTCCAAGGTCCCAATTTTCGTAATTCAATTTTTTTTTTTTTAAATCCTGAACTCTCAAATAATTTTCAAAATTTCAATCTCTTTCAAATTTAATTTCTAAAATTCTCATTCTTACATTTAATTTCTAAAAATCAGATTTTCAAATAATTTCAAAAATCCAATTTTCCCTTGAATTGTTTTAATTGCTGTTTGGTGATGCATGTGATATGTTTCGTGCTCTTTATTGTACACTAACCCCATCTTTTATGATAGCGCATTACTCGTTCGTGGCCCAGGTACGCACCCACTCCCATTTTGGTCATTTTCTATGCATGTTTTGATTCCTATATGTGCATCATCGATTTGAGTATCCATTGATTTTCCTATTGATTGCCATGTCAGCTTCATTTTATTAGTAGAGACCCGACTTTAGGGACTTAGAGGGGTGTTATGGTCTTTACCGTACCTTCCCGACAAGTAACCTGACCCTCGAGTACGATTCGGTTTTTCACAGACCACCTTTCCAAAATAAGGAGTCACACTTAAGGTTTTCTTTCTTATTTTGTTTACCCTTTTAAAAATAAAACAAAAATAAGTGGCGACTCCAAGTCATTTTTTTTTAATAAATAAAATCATTTTCAAATAAAAATCAAGCTCGCCATCGAGTGGAAAACGCATGAGCTGAAATGCGGGGTCCACACATTGATTTGGTTACTTTGTTAATCTCATGCTTAGTTTAATTTTTAAAAATTATTAGTGTTGTTTCTTTATTGAAATCATGCTTAGTTTAGTTTTCTTTCAAAATCATTGGTTTGGTTATTCTGTTGATCTCATATTTAGTTTAGTTTTTGAAAATCATTGCTTTGGTTGCTTAGTTGATGTTTTGTTTGGTTTAATCCTATTAAAAATCATTCCTTTGGTTATTATGTTAATCTCATGCTTAGTTGAGTTTTTAAAAAATTATTAATTTGGTTGTTTTGTTTATATTATGCTTTGTTTAGTTTCTTTTAAAAATCATTAGTTTGGTTATTCTTTTGATCTCATGCTTAATTTAGTTTATAAAAATTATTAGTTTAGTTGCTTTATTGATATTATACTTAGTTTAATTTCTTTTAAAAATCATTAGTTATGTGGTTATTCTATTAATATCATGTTATGTTTAGTTTTTAAAAAATTATTAGTTTTGATCCTTTGTTGATACTATGTTTAGTTTACTTTCTTTTTTAAAAATAGTTTAGTTATTCTTTAGATCTCATGTTTAGTTTAATTTTGAAAAATTATTAGTTTGGTTGCTTTATTGATATTATGCTTAGTTTAGTTTCTTTTAAAAATAATTAGTTTAGTTATTAATTTGATCTCATATTTAGTTGGGTTTCTCTATTGATATTATGCTTGGTTTCATTCTTTTAAAAGCCATTAGTTTGGTTATTCTATTAATGTTGTGCTTCGTTTAGTTTTAAAATTTTTATTTTGGTTGCTTGGTTAATATTATACTTAGTTTAGTTTCTTTTAAAATCAGTAGTTTGGTTATTCTATTGATCTCATGTTTAATTTAATTTTTAAAAATTATTAGTTTGGTTGCTTTGTTGATATTATGTTTAGCTTAGTTTCTTTTAAAACCATTAGTTTGGTTATTCTTTTGATCTCATGTTTAGTTTAGTTTTTAAACATGATCAGTTTGGTTGCTTTGTGGATATCACTTTTAGTTTAGTTTGTATTAAAAATCATTAGTTTGGTTATTTGTTGATATCATGTTTAGTTACTTTTTAAAATTATTAGTTTGGTTGGTCCATTGATCTCATGTTTAATTTATTTGAAAAAAAAACTATTAGTTTTTTTTGTTGATACTATGCTTAGTTTAGTTTCTTTTAAAATCATTAGTTGGTTATTCTTTGATCTAATGCTTAGTTTAGTTGTTTTAAAAAAAAAAATCATTAGTTTGGTTGTTCTGTTGATTTCATGTTTGGTTATTTTTTAAAAATTATTAGTTTAATTACTTTGTTAATATTATGCTTAGTTTAGTTTCTTTTAAAATCATTAGTTTAGTTATTCAATTGATCTCATAATTAGTTTACGTTTAAAAATTATTAGTTTGGTTGCTCTATTGATATTATATGTTTGGTTTAATTCTATTAAAAATCATTAGTTTGGTTATTCCATTAATCTACTGTTTAGTTTAATTTTTAAGAATTATTAGTTGGTCGCTTTGTTGATGTTAAGCTTGGTACAATTCTTTTAAAATCATTAGTTTGTATACTCTACTAATCTCACACTTAGTTTAGTTTTAAACATTATTAGTTTGTTTGCTTTCATGATATTATTTATACTAAGTTTAGTTTCTTTTAAAAATCATTAGTTCGATTAGTCCGTTAATCTCATGTTTAGTTTAGTTTTTAAAAGTTATTAGTATGGTTTATTTGTTGATACTACGTTTAGTTTAGTTTCTTTTAAAAATCATTAATTTGGTTATTTTTTTTTTATCTCATGCTTAGTTTAATTTTGAAAAATTATAAGTTTTGTTGCTTTCTTGATATAATGCACAATTTAGTTTTCTTTAAAACACATTAATTTAGTTATTCTATTGATCTCATGTTTGGTTTAGTTTTAAAAATTATTAGTTTGGTTGCTTTGTTGATTGTCATGGTTAGTTCATTTTTTTGAAAAAAAAATCATTAGTTTAGTTATTTAGTTAATCTTGTTTTTAGTTTTTGTTTTAAAAATTATTAGTTTGGCTATCTTGTTGATATTATACTTAGTTTATTTTCTTTAATAAGACATTAGTTTAGTTATATTAAGTTGATCTCATATTTAGTTTAATTTTAGAAATTATTAGTTTGGTTTCTTTGTGAAATCATGGTTAGTTTAAGTTTCTTTTCAAAATCATTAGTTTGGTTATTATGTTGATCCAATGTTTAGTTTAGTTTTTAAAAATTATTAGTTTGGTTGCTTTGTTAATGTTATGTCTGGTTTAATTTTATTAAAAATTATTTGTTTGGTTATTCTGTTAATCTCATGTTTAGTTTGGTTTTAAAAAATTATTCGTTTAGTTACTTTGTTAATATTATGCTTAGTTTAGTTTCTTTGAAAAATCATTAGTTTGACAATTCTTTTTATATCATGCTTAATTTAGTATTTATAAATTATTAGTTTTGTTGCTTTGTTGATATTATGTTGAGTTTAGATTCTTTTAAAAATCATTGGTTTGGTTATTCTTTTAATCTCAACTTAGCTTAGTTTTGAAAAATTATTTGTTTGGTTGCTTTGTTGATACAATGCACAATTTAGTTTTCTTTTAAAACACATTAGTTATTCTGTTGATCTCATATTTGGTTTAATTTTTAAAAGTTATTAGTTTGGTTGCTTTGTTGATGTCATGCTTAGTTCATTTTTTGTTTTTTAGAAAAAAAGAATCATTAGTTTAGTTATTTATTTAATCTCATGTTTAGTTTCAGTTTTAAAAATTATGAGTTTGGTTGCCTTGCTGATATTATGCTTGGTTTAGATTGTTTAATAAGTTGTTAGTTTAGTTATTCAGTTGATATCATATTTAGTTTAGTTTTGAAAAAAATTATTAGTTTGATTGCTCTATTGATATTCTTCTTGGTTTAATTATCTTCAAAATCATTAGTTTGATTATTTTGTTGATCTCATGTCTAGTTTAGTTTTTTAAAAAATTATTAGTTTGGTTGTTTTGTTCATATTATGCTATGATTAGTTTTCAAAACTACTTAGTTTGATTATTCTTTTGATCTCATGCTTAGTTTAGTTTATAAAAATTCTTAGTTTGGCTACTTTGTTGATATTATACTTAGTTTAGTTTCTTGTAAAAATCATTAGTAATGTGGTTATTCCATTAATATCATGTTTAGTTTAGTTCTAAAAAAATTATGAGTTTTATTGCTTTGTTGATACTATGCTTAGTTACTTTCTTATAAAAATCATTAGTTTGGTTATTCTTTAGATCGCTTGCTTAGTTTAGTTTTGAAAAATGATTAGTTTGGTTGCTCTGTTGATATTCTGCTTAGTTTAGTGTTTTTTTTTTTTTTTTGAAATAAAAAATAAAAATCATTAGTTTGGTTACTACGTTTATCTCACACTTAGTTTAGTTTTTAAACATTATTAGTTTGTTTGCTTTCATGATATTATACTAAGTTTAGTTTCTTTTAAAAATCAGTAGTTCGGTTAGTCCGTTGATATCTTGTTTAGTTTACTTTTAAAAAGATTATTAGTTTGATTATTCTATTGATCTCATGCTTAATTTAGTTGATAAAAATTATTAGTTTGATTCTTTTGTTGATACAATGCTTAGTTTAGTTTCTTTTAAAAATCATTAGTTTGGTTAATTTTTTGATCCCATGTTTAGTTTACTTTTTAAAAAATTATTAGTTTGGTTGGTTTGTTGATGTTGTGCTTGGTATAATTCTTTTAAGAACCATTAGTTCGGTTACTCTATTAATCTCACACTTAGTTTAGTTTTTAAACATTATTTGTTTGCTTGTTTTCATGATATTATACTAAGTTTATTTTCTTTTAAAAATTAGTAGTTCGGTTAGTTCGTTGATATCTTGTTTAGTTTACTTTTAAAAAGATTATTAGTTTGGTTATTCTATTGATCTCATGCTTAATTTAGTTTATAAAAATTATTAGTTTGATTGTTTTGTTGATACAATGCTTAGTTTAGTTTCTTTTAAAAATCATTAGTTTGGTTAATCTTTTGATCTCATGTTTAGTTTACTTTTTAAAAAATTATTAGTTTGGTTGGTTTGTTGATGTTGCGCTTGGTATAATTCTTTTAAGAACCATTAGTTTGGTTACTCTATTAATCTCACACTTAGTTTAGTTTTTAAACATTATTCGTTTTCTTGCTTTCATGATAATACAAAGTTTAGTTTCTTTTAAAAATCATTAGTTCGGCTAGTCCGTTGATCTCATATTTAGATTAATTTTTAAAAGTTATTAGTATGGTTTATTTGCCGATACTATGCTTCATTTAGTATCTTTTAAAAATCATTAGTTTAGTTATCCTTTTGATCTTATAGTTTAGTTTTGAAAAATTATAAGTTTTGTTGCTTTGTTGATATAATGCACAATTTTGTTTTCTTTAGAATACATTAGTTTAGTTATTATGTTGATATCATGTTTTATTTAGTTTTTAAAAATTATTAGTTTGGTTGCTTTGTTGATGTCATGGTTTGTTCAAAATTTTTTTTAATCATTAGTTTAGTTATTTAGTTAATTAGTTAATCTCGTTTTTAGTTTTGGTTTTAAGAATTATTAGTTTGGTTGCTCTGTCAATTTGTTTGGTTTAATTATCTTAAAAATCATTGGTTAGATTATTTGTTTAATCTCTTTTAAAAATCATTAGTTGGGTTATTCTATTGATCTCATGTTTGGTTTAGTTTTTGAAAATTATTAGTTTGGTTGCTTTGTTGATATTTTGCTTAGTTTAATTCTATTAAAAATCATTAGTTTTGTTATTTTGTTGATTTCATATTTAGTTTAGTTTCTAAAAAATTATTAGTTTGGTTGTTTTGTTCATATTATGTTTTGTTTAATTTCTTTTAAAAATCAGTTTAGAAGCAATATATAGGCAAAAAAATCGAGCGTGGGGTGACGTGTGGTGACAAGTGAGGAGAGCACAAAAAATCGCCGATTGTTTGAATTTTTTTTAAATTATTTATATTTATTTTTTTAGTTATTCATTTTATTTTATATTATCCTTTTATTTTTAACTACTTTTCATATTTATCTCATTAATCCTATTTTAAAAAATTACTATCACTTCACTTTTCATTTTTTTTATTTATTCTTTTAATTTTATATTTTAAAAATATAATTTCACTAAAAAATTGCTACAATATAAAAAAAATTAAAAAAGTCTGAATATTTTATAAATTAAAATTAATTTGATAAGATAAATTATTAATAATTTTAATTATTTAAACAAATTAATGTTAATAAAAAAGTTGTCACCACATATTTATAATAAAATTTTAGAAATTAAATCTCAAATAAAATATTTTATATAAATCAATTTAAATTTTTATTTAAAATGCAATAAAACATGTTTTGACAAAAGTATTTTTAATTTTGAAAATAAATATATTAAAGGAATTTAAGCTAATTTTTTTTAATAAAAATTTGATAAATATTATCTATAATCGTATTTATGATAATTACACTTACAAAATAAATTTAATATGTGTATTTTTACTTATTTTATCAGTTTTTAAAAGTTTTCTAAACATTTTCATGAATTTTGAGCTATTTCTCTTCTATGGATATTTTGTTCAAAATATCCATCGATATTTCTCCAATATTTTCAATATATCCGTAAAATCCAAGTACCGATATATCCGTGTTTATCGATATTTTAAACCTTGGTTATGCTTGGTATAATTCTTTTAAAAATCATTAGTTTGATTACTCAATTAATCTCACACTTAGTTTAGTTTTTAAGCATTATTAGTTTGCTTACTTTCATGATATTATACTAAGTTTAGTTTCTTTTAAAAAGTCAGTTAATCTCATGTTTAGTTTAGTTTTGAAAAATTATTACTCTGGTTTCTTTGTTGATATTATGCTTACTTTAGTTTTTGTTTTTTTTTTTATAAAAAAAAAAAAAAATCATTAGTTTGGTCATTCCTTTCACCTCATGCTTAGTTTAGTTTATAAAAATTATTAGTTTGGTTGCTTTGTTGATATTATACTTAGCTTAGTTTCTTTTAAAAATAATTAGTTATTTGGTTATTCCATTAATCTCATGTTTAGTTTAGTTTGTAAAAAATTATTAATTTGGGTGCTTTGTTGATATTGTGCTTAGTTTAGTTTATTTTAAAAATGATTAGCATGGTCATTTTTTTTATCTCATGCTTAATTTAATTTTGAAAAACTATTAGTTTTGTTTCTTTGTTGATGTTATGCTTATTTTGTTGATCTCATGTTTAGTCTAGTTTTTAAAAATTATTAGTATGGTTGGTTCGTTGATATTATGCTTAGTTTAGTTTCCTTTAAAAATCATTATGTTTTGTTTAATTTTTTAGTTGATCTCATATTTAGTTGAGGTTTAAAAAATTATTAGTTTTGTTGCTCTATTGATATTATACTTGGTTTAATTATTTTATAAATCATTTGTTTGGTTATTCTATTAATCTCGTGCTGAGTTTAATTTTTAGAAATTATTTGTTTGGTTTCTTTGTTGAAATTATGCTTAGTTTAGTTTCTTTTCAAAACAATTAGTTTGGTTATTCCGTTGAAATAATATTTAGTTTAATTTTTAAAAATTATTAGTTTGGTTGCTTTGTTGATGTTATGCTTGGTTTAATTCTCTTAAAAATCATTAGTTTGAGTATTCTATTAATCTCATATTTAGTTTAGTTTTAAAAAAATTATTAGTTTAATTGTTTTATTGATATTATACTTAGTTTAGTTTCTTTGAAAAATCATTAGTTTTTCTATTCTTTTTATCTCATGCTTAATTTAGTTTTTAAAAAATATTAGTTTTGGTCCTTTGTTGATATTATGTTGAGTTTAGTGTCTTTTAAAAATCATTAGTTTGGTTATTCCATTAATCTTATGTTTAGTTTAGTTTAGTTTTCAAAAAATGATTAGTTTGGTTGTTTAATTGATGTTATGCTTGGTATAATTCTTTTAAAAATCATCAATTTGGTTACTCTGTTAATCTCACACTTAATTTAGTTTCTTTTAAAAATCATTAGTTCAGTTAGTCCATTGATCTCATGTTTAATTTAGTTCTTAAAAGTTATTAGTATCGTTGATTTGTTGATACTATGCTTAGTTTAGTTTCTTTAAAAAATAATTAGTTTGGTTATTCTTTTGATCTCAAGCTTAGTTTAGTTTTGAAAAATTATTAGTTTGGTTCATTTTTTTGATATAATGCACAATTTAGTTTCCTTTAAAACACATTAATTTAGTTATTATGTTGATCTCATGTTTGGTTTAGTTTTTAAAAATTATTAGTTTGGTTACTTTGTTGATATTAGTTTGGTAATTCTTTTGATCTCATGCTTAGTTTAGTTTATAAAAATTATTAGTTTGGTTGCTTTGTCGATATTATACTTAGTTTAGTTTCTTTTAAACATTAATAGTGATATGATCCACACCACAAAATTGAGAAACTTGTGGATCAAGAATGGCTCCAAGATTGTCTGGAAACAGATTTGTATGAAACGGCGATCCATTGCTTATATGGAAGCAAAAACCTTGGCATAATGAAGACGCCACAATCAATTATGAAAGGATTGATTGATAAGTCAAAGGAGAATGCCACAAAAATCTTTCCGATAAGTTCAAAGAGTTCTAAAAGAACTAAAGAGAATTTTCTCTCACAAAATTATGAATGAATAAGTTGATGGTTATTTAAATACAAAGAGGTCCACGAATCTAGTAGTTAGAAAATTCCCAAATATTTTGCCTAGATTTTGAAAATAGCTAGAAATGGGAAACTAAAATATCTTGAGTTGGATTCTAAAAATTGAATCCATTATTTCCTAAAATCATGCCTACCCCAAAGTAAAAAAGAAAACAAGGGAATTTCTAATTTATTATTTCCCCATAAAATTTGAAAATTAAAATATAATAATAAATAAGAAAAGTAATTTATCAATCTTAAAAGATTGCTTTAGATTGCGCTAGCCAATCTCCTTGATGAGTCAAAAATTGGGTAATCACTAATTTAGAAAACTCTATTCAATCCACGCAATTTGTGACCTGTTCTCCTTGATGGATTCATCTAGATTATTCCAAAACTTGAATCATGAAAATCCAACCTTGTGGAACATGTAGAGCATCTTCCTTAGGCCTCCACGAATTCACCTTAGCCCAAATATTGTGAATCAGTCCATTGAGAGTTTCCTTGAACTTTTTTAGCTTGAGCCCTTGTAACTGAACTAACTAGAACTTGAATAGGATCTGCATTCCATTTGTTAATTGTGTCCTCATCAATTAGTTTGGTTATTTCGTTGAAACAATGTTTAGTTTAGTTTTTTTTTTTTTTTTTTTTTAAATATTAGTTTGGTTGCTTTGTTGATGCTATACTTTGTTTAGTTTTTTTAAAAATCATTAGTTTTGTTACTCTTTTGATCTCATGCTTAGTTTAGTTTATAAAAATTATTAGTTTGGTTGTTTTGTTGATATTATACTTACTTTAGTTTATTTTAAACATCATTAGTTTGGTTATTATGTTGAAACAATGTTTAGTTTAGTTTTTAAAACATTATTAGTTTGGTTGCTTTGTTGATGCTATACTTTGTTTAGTTTCTTTTAAAAATCATTAGTTTGATTACTCTTTTGATCCCATGCTTAGTTTAGTGCATAAAAATTAATAATTATATTGCTTTGTTGATATTATACTTAGTTTAGTTTCATTTAAACATCATTAGTTTGGTTTTTCCGTTAAAACAATGTTTAGTTTAGTTTTTAAAAATAATTATTTTGATTGCTTTGTTGATGTTATACTTAGTTTTGTTTCTTTTAAAAGTCATTAGTTTGGTTATTCTTTTGATCTCATGCTTAGTTTAGTTTTGAAAAATTATTAATTTGGTTTCTTTGTTTATATTATGCTTAGTTTAATTTTTTTTTTTTTTTGAAAAAAAAAAATTATTAGTTTGTTTATTTTGTTGATCTCATGTTTGGTCTAGTTTTTAAAAATTATTAGTTTTGTTACTTTCTTGATATTATGCTTGGTTTTGTTTTTAAAAATCATTAGTTTAGTTATTCAGTTGATCTCATATTTAGTTTAGGTTTAAAAAATTATTAGTTTTGTTACTTTGTTGATATTATGCTTGGCTTAATTCTTTTAAAAATCATTCGTGAGGTTATTTTGTTCATCTCATGCTTAGTTTAATTTTTAGAAATTATTAGTTTGGTTTCTTTGTTGAAATCATGCTTAGTTTAGTTTCTTTCCAAAATCATTAATTTGGTTATTCTATTAATCCAATGTTTAGTTTAGTTTTTTAAAATGATTAGTTTGGTTACTTTGTTGATGTTACTCTTGGTTTAATTCTATTAAAAATCATTAGTTTGGTTATTATGTTAATCTCATATTTAGTTTAGTTTTAAAAAATTATTTAAGTTTAGTTGCTTTATTATACTTAGTTTAATTTCTTTTTAAAATCATTAGTGTGGCTATTCTTTTTATCTCATGCTTTATTTAGTTTGTAAAAATTATTAGTTTTGCTACTTTGTTGATATTATGTTGAGTTTAGTTTCTTTTAAAAATCATTAGTTTGGTTATTCCATTAATCTCATGTTTAGTTTAGTTTTTATAAAATTATTAGTTTTGTTACTTTGTTCATGTTATGTTTGATATAATTATTTTAAAAATCCTTAGTTTGGTTACTCTGTTAATCTCACACTTAGTTGAGTTTTATACATTATTAGTTTGATTGCTTTCATGATATTATACTTAATTTAGTTTCTTTTAAAAATTATTAGTTTGGTTAGTCTGTTGATCTCATGTTTAGTTTAGTTTTTAAAAGTTATTAGTATGATTGATTTGTTAATACTACGCTTAGTTTAGTTTCTTTTAAAAATCATTAGTTTGGTTATTCTTTTGATCTCATACTTACTTTAGTTTTGAAAAATTATTAGTTTGGTTGCTTTGTTGATATAATGCACAGTTTAGTTTCCTTTAAAACACATTAGTTTAGTTATTTGGTTGATCTCATGTTTTGTTTAGTTTTTAAAAATTACAAGTTATCGTCCTTTGTTGATGTCATGCCTAGTTCATTTTAAAAATAAAAAATAAAAAATAAATCTTATTTTAGTGATTTAGTTAATCTCATATTTAGTTTTGGTTTTAAAAATTATTAATTTGGTTGTCTTGTTGATATTATACTTAGTTTAGTTTCTTTAATAAGTCATTTGTTTAGTTATTCAATTGATCTCATATTTAGTTTAGTTTTGAAAAATTATTAGTTTTGTTGCTCTGTTGAAATCATGTTTAGTTTCTTGTCAAAATAATTAGTTTGGTTATTCCGTTAATCTCATGTTTAGTTTAGTTTTTGAAAATATTAGTTTGGTTGTTTTGTTGATGTTTTTTTTGGTATAATTCTATTAAAAATCATTAGTTTGGTTATTTTTTTAATCTTATGTTTAGTTTAGTTTTAAAAAAAAATTATTAGTTTGGTTGCTTTGTTGATACTATGCTTAGTTTTGTTATTTTTAAAAATCATTAGCTTAGTTATTCTTTTGATCTCATGGTTAGTTTAATTTATAAAAATTATTAGTTTGGTTGCTTTGTTGGTTTTAGAGTTGGTTTAGTTTCTTTTAAAATTCATTAGTGTGTGGTTATTCCATTAATCTCATGTTTAGTTTAGTTTTTAAAAAATATTAGTTTTGTTGCTTTGTTGATACTATGCTTGGTTTAGTTATTTTTAAAAATCATTAGTTTGGTTATTCTTTTGATCTCTTGGTTAATTTAGTTTTGAAAAATTATGGTTGCAATAGGCACGCACAGAAGAGGCAACCACACACCACAGTTTGGGTGGCATCCCACAACAAGCAGTAACATGGGACTCCATTGGAGAGAATTCTCCACACACAACCACATAAAGGCTGCCATACACAGTTGAAAAGATATCCATAGGACACACCATAAGATGGTGGTAGTAGCCGCACGTTGGACTTAAGAAAAGTGGTTGTCAGTTTCAATGCACCATAATGGAGAAGAGATTCACACACGCAACAATGGGAAGGTAAGTTGATTTTTTTTTAGTTTGGTTTTTGATTAATTATATATGTTTGACAAGTTGATATTTTTTAGTTTGGTTTTGATTAATTATATATATATATATAATATATATTTTTTGAAGTTTTAATTTTTTTAGTTTAGTTTTTTTAGTTCATCATATTATATTAAAAAGTTAGAATTGTTTTTAGTTTCATTTTTTATTTATTGTATCATATAGAAAGGTTATAATTTTTTTATTATTATTATAGCTCACTAGATTAATTGTTTTGTAGGATAAAATTTTTATTTTGAAGCTTGTGTCATTTTAGTTTATTTGATTCAAGTTAATTCATGAGTTTTATAGTTTGATTGATTTGATGTCATGATCTTTTATCTTACAAAGTTTGATAATTGTAGTACTTAATCATCTTGTTTTAGGTTTTGTGTTATTAGGTTATTTACCATGCTATTAAAATTTTATCTTGTAAAGTTGGATAATTGTAGTGCTTAATCATCTTGTTTTAGGTTTTGTGTTATTAGGTTTTTTCTCTATGCTATTTAAAGTTCTCATTTTTAGTAATTTGTTAGTTATTTGGTTTAAATTTTCTTGTGTTATTATATTTAAAGTTCTTGTCTTTAGAAATTTGGTAATTCTGATTTTTTAGTTTTTCTTGTTATTATGCATGCCTTTGAGATTGCATTATTGTATTTAAAATTCTCATATTTAGAAATTCGGTAGTTCTTAGGTTTTAGATTTTCTTATTATTATGCATGTCTTTGATTGCACTATGTTATTAAAATTCTCATCTTTGGAAGATTGTTGATTCTTAGGTCTTAAATTTCCTTGTTATTATATTTGTAATTTGATGATTATTTTTATTAAAGGTTTCAGCCTTAGAAGATTGGTATTTTTTAGGTTCTAGATCTTTTGGTTTTATTTCATGCTATTAAAAGTCTTGATATTTATTTTTGAAAGCTTAGAAAATTCTTAGGATTTTAGTTTTCTGGTTGTTATGTATTATTCACGGTGTTGGCTTATCTTTCATGCTATTAAAAGTCTTGATTTTTATTTTTGAAAGCATATTGGTTTGTTTGGGACTTAGTTAAAATTCACATTTTTGGTTTATTATCTTTGAAAGACTTTTTTAACGAAAATAGTTTTTTTTTAGGATTGATATTTTGAGTTGAATCAAAGTTGTTCCCTTCTTTTCACAAAAAATAGATTTTCTCCATCATGATTGAGGCTCTTGGATCATGAGTAAAAGGTGGTCAAAAAGAAGATCCAAGTTGTTTATTTGTCTTGTTTTCAAATTCCTTTATGTTAGAATTTAAAAATTCCTACTCTATGACTATTGTTTGGGATTTCTTAATTCGCTTGTTTCCTTTTGCACCTAAAATTACTTTCAAAAGTATTTAAATCATCAAAAGGCTTTGAAAAAAATATTCGTTCTTGGTTTAGGCAAAAAACCGCATTTTCTTTTAAAATTATGCAACTCATTTCATCTAAGTTGCATTCTTCTTTGTTAGTTTTCAAAATTTTGTTTTTATTCACATAGGCTTGGACTTGTGCTCCCAAATTAATGGGAATACACAAGTAAAACAAATGGATATTGAATGGGGGCTTGATGGAATCCTTATATGAAAGAATTTTTCAAAACTGGCTCTTGTTTTCGGTTTCCACTCAACTACTGACCCTTGGGATTTAAAATTCGTTTTGATAATTTAGAGTATTTAAAAAAAGATTTCCAAAAATTTTATGATGTTCATTACTTCTTGAACTTGATTTTGGAATATTATTCGAGTCAAAAAGATTTTCTTGAAGTCAAAATTATGATCATCTCTTTCAGCATGTTTTGTTTAGGCTTACTTTTGTACACTTGAGAGCACTTTGCAAAATAAAATTACTTTTCGATATTTTAAATTTAAATAAATATTTTCCTCATATTTTTTACTTCTTAAGATTGAATTTTGAGACATAAATATTAAAAAATACGTTTTCTTGAGAGAGATGATTTTTCAAATTTGTGCCTACTACACATGACTGTTTTTGGATAGCTAATAAGTTTGAGTGTTTTAAAATACTTTCTAAGGCTCCCTAGTCTGGCTTTATTTATTTTTTATTTTTGTAAACTAGACAACTTGAAGGACATGTATGATTTTTTTTTTTTTTTTTTTTTTTATGATTTTAGGAGACCATTGAATATTTTTACAAATTCATTTTGGGTTTTTTTATGTTATTCTAGACATGTAGGAGATGTTTCCTGAAAATTTTTGTAATTAAATTCCACTTCAATATATTTTTTTTATGATGCTTCCTATTATGATCGCATGCTAAAAATCTTGTACTTTACTTGACTTTGCCTTTTTTTTTTTTTTGGTGTTATTTGACTTATCTTGCTTGACTTTGGTTATTGTATTGTGATATAGGCATAATAGAGAGGTTTGTCTTAATTTCATGATAAAATGATGTTCCTAGATATTAATTTATAATTTTTCTTTTGATAATAGTGTGCTACCCCTTTTGCTACATGTTTTAATCATAACCCTTGATTTTTTTTATTTTTTTTGGGAGTTGTATACACGACTTATTTAATAATTTGTGTTTTCTTATACTTTGGTCATTTCTGTTATATTATTTAGATACCATGCATGATAGGATTTCTTTTCTTTATTGTTTGTTATTATAACTTTGATCTAACCTCTCATGTCTTATGGAAGCACATTGTAAGCTATTTATGCTATTCAGGTACGCTTTTTATCTTTGCATCTTGATTCCATTAGTTATGTAAAGCTTCATATATGATCATTATCATGCTTAATATATCTTTTTGATTGCTTGTTTGACTCACCATGTTAGATTTCTTATTATGGTAAAATACATGTTGTGTGTGTGTGTGTATGTGTTTTTTTTTTTGAAACTAACTTTGATGTCTTGTGACAACGCTTAAGTTGCAACTTAGGTAGTACGCCTATCTTCCTTACTCATGTGATTGATTGCTTACGTATATTTGTTTGAATATGGATAACATGTAATTTGAATTTAGATAAACACCTTATCCTTTCTTGGTATCATTAGTCAATCGATTAATTGTGGTATTTCCCTCAATTTAGTTCTAGAGACCTTTTTAAGGCTTAGAGGGGTGCTAAACACCTTATCCAAAACTTACGGAGTTATTTTTCTTAGGCTTTTAGTTTTTTATTTTATTTTCCTTAAAAAAACAAATAAAAATAAGTGGCAACTCCGATTTTAACAACAATAATTTTTTATCTTTAAAAAGTGAGTCTCATCGATGAGTGGGAAAGCACGTGAAAAATGCAGATCCACAAATTGACGACTCCATTGAGAATTTTTTAGGATCAAGCTTGAACACTAGTTGAGGAAAATATGGTGTGTAGTTGGTTGATTAGAAAGTACCTACCTTCCTTTAGGCAAGGTGATTCAGTTTGCTTGCTTGATTGATTTGTAAAGTTGGATAATTGTAGTACTTAACTGTTTGTGATTTAGTTAAAATTCACATTTTGGGTTTATTATCTTTGAAAGACTCTTTTAAAGAAAATAGAACTTTTTTAGGATTGATATTTTGAGTTGAGCTTAATCGTTTGGTCCTTTGGATTCTCATCATTTGGAAACCATCGTAGGTTTTATCTAAGTTTATTCTTTGATCCTTTCATTTCTTATCATTAGAACACCATCCTAGGTTCTATCTAACCTTATTTGTTTGTTCCATTGGTTTCTCATCATTGGGTCACCATCCTAGGTTTTATCTTAGTTTCTTTGCTTTCTCTTCATTGGAACTCCATTATAGTTTCTAAGTTTATTCTTAGTTTCACTCCTTAATCATCATTGGGACACAATCTTAGGTACTATCTAAGAATATTTGTTTTTTCCTTTGGTTTCTTATCATTGGAACGCCATCCTGGCTTCTATCTAAGTTTAATAGTTTGTTCCTTTTGGGTTCTCATCTTTAGGATACCATCCTAAGTTTTATCTAAGTTTCTTCATTGTTCCTTTGGTTTCTCATCATTAGGACACCATCCTAAGTTCTGTCCCAATTCATTCTTTTTCATTTCGTTTCTCATCAATGGGACGCCATCCTAGGTTCTATCTAAGCTTAATCATTTGTTCCTTTGGTTTCTCATCACCGGAACACCATCCTAGGTTCTAAATTTCTTCTTTGTTCCTTTGGTTTCTCATCATGGGGACACCATCCTAGATTCTATATTAGTTTATTCTTTGTTCATTTTATTTCTAGTCATTGGGATGTCATCCTAGATTCTATCTAAGCTTAATCATTTGGTTTTCTGGATTCTTGTCATTGGGACAACATCGCAGGTTCTATCTATGTTTATTCTTTGGTCCTTTCATTTCTCATCATTAGGACAGCATCCTAGGTTCTATCTAACCTTATTCATTTGTTCCTTTGGTTTCTTATCATTGGGTCGCCATCATAGGTTCTATCTTGGTTTATTCTTATTTCATTTGCTTTCCCATCATTGGAACACCATTTTTAGATCCTATCTAAGTTTATTCTTAGCTTCATTGATTTATCACCATTGAGACGTCATCCTAATGCTTCTCTCTCATTTTATTCTTTGTTCATTTCGTTTCTTATCATTGGGGTGTCATCTTAGGTTCTATCTAAAGCTTAATCGTTTGTTCGTTTAGTTTCTCATCTTTAGGACACCATCCTAGGTTCTAAGCTTAATTGTTTATTCATTTGGTTTCTCATCGTTAGGATGTCATCCTATGCCTTTGCATTAATGCGACACCATCCTGAGTTCTATCTTAGTTTATTAGTTATTCATTTGGTTTCTCAACATTGGGACGCATTCTTAGGTTCTGTCTAAACTTAATAGTTTGTACCTTTGGTTTCTTATCATTGGGACGCTATCCTAGGTTCTATCTAAGTTCAATTGTTTGTCTTCTCATTATTGGGTCACCATCCTAGGTTCGATCTAAAGCTTAATCATTTGTTCCTTTGGTTTCTCATCATTGGCACACCATCTTAGGTTCTATCATAGTTTATTCTTTGTTCCTTTGTTTCTAATTATTAGGACACCATCCTATGTTCTTTCTTACCTTAATTGTTTCTTTCTTTGCTATAGCATCAATGCGACACCATCCTATGTATTATCTCAGGTTATTTTTTGTTCGTTTGGTTTCTCATAATTGGGACGCAATCCTAGGTTCTATCTAAGCTTAATCGATTCTTCTTTTTGTTTCTTATCATTGGGATACAACCCTAGGTTCTATATCAGTTTCCTCTTTGTTCCTTTCTTTTCTCATCATTTGATCCTAGGTTTTATCTTAGTTTATTCTTTGTTCCTTTGGTTTTTCTTCATTATAAAGCCATCCTATGTTCTATCTAACCATAATCATTTCTTCATTTTCTTTCAAATCAATGCGACACCTGTCACACCTTGTTTTTTTTTTTTTTTTTAAACTGAACAATTGATACTCAAATACAGTATAAGTGCTCTTAAAAATGTGGGGATACAAAAATTTAACTGTTGAGTTCCTGTTTGATTTTGTGCAAAAAGAGGATATGCAAAACCTGTTATAAAGAGTACATCTTATATTAAACTTTGTAACTATCAGTTAACAAAATATGTTTCATTTCACAAAAGAAACATGTATTAAATTAATTTGCATTTAGCAAAACCCCATGGTTCACTACAGGTAGCTATATATATATATATATATATTACATCATTCCTATAAAAAGATTTAGTCTTTAATACAAAGGCAAAGCCTCAAAACACTTTCAATGCGAGCAAACAACATCCAATCACAGTAAAGAATTGCTCAAGCATTATTTCTTATATAGGTCTTCTCACTTGCATCTAAAGGTGGAAAGGATAGGGTGAGTTCACAACTCAGTAGGAAAGTTTATAACCATCCTAAGCATACCCTTACAAACCTTGAATTAAACGTTTAATAGCATGCATGATAAACATTTTATAACCATTAATAAATATGCAATCATATCGAACATGTATGCATGTATTTTCTAGTTTCATTTTTGTTTTTCCTCTTCCATCCTTTCACAACTGATAAACTGCTAACCAATCTACACATCAGATATCAATGTTCCACAAGATACTAGGTCAATATAATAATGACTATTCTAGGGCATCACCCAAGGGTAAGTCAAACCCCATGTCTTCTGGGACTCATACCCAAGGGCAGGACCAACCCCATACACCCACATTGGAGTGTCTTCCTCGAGGGCTTTAGGGACTTTCACCCAAGGACCCACAGTCCCACATAAACAATATATCAAAGGATAATCCATGTGGCATCACATAAACACTTCCCACAATCAATTCTCTGAATATCATCTGTGATTATTCCATATCCTTCTTACAATGCAACCACACCATGAACCATTTCCACAACACGAAACAATGAGTCGTCATACCAATATATGTTCCAATCTCATTGTACCATTTCAATACAATAAACCGAGATGTAATAACACATTAAAATATTTTATGAAATCATAGAAATGACATGAAATTCTAGTATATGTTTGAAGGTAAGAAATCATCTACACCATGGAACAGTATAAAATTCCTTACCTTACACGGACTTTCCCTCTGTGATTCTCATATGTAAGCGATCTTTACCTATTACAAGGAACTGAAATAAAACAACATAATTTAGGTTTCTTAACCATGAAAATTTATTCAATTAAAACTTGTGAAATTTTCCTTTCTTACTATTTTTTAACAACTTACTGTTATTAATTTTTAATTCTCATATTAATTACCAAACCAATTGTTTTGATTTTTTTTCTTCCTAAAGCCTAACCTAGTAACATAACCCAAGTGTCCAAATAACCTAATTAATCACATGTTTACTAGTCTATTTTTCAATCAAACCAAACTAAACAAAGATTTATGCTGATCTTACCATTAATAAAATACTTTAATTCTTCATTAATTGTGATTTTTTTAACTAAACATGTTTATAGCTAATTACACTCAACTTTTACACAAATTTAACCGTTAATTTGTTTTAACATACCATTAGGAACCAAAATTACTAAATTAAACAACTTGCTTACCTCAAATCGACACTTTCTCTCTCTTACCCAAGTTGCTTCAGGTGAAATGGTGCAAAATGAGCTTCAGCCCCTTATAAAGGGGTCTCCATGCAGCCAAGTAGGAGGTGGTAGGCCATGGCTGCCACCAACCCCAACTTTCCATAATTGCACTTTACCCATTGGGCCTTTAGGTATTCATAACTCTAATCAGCACATAAGAACCTAATAAGCATGCTTAAGTCATTAACTAATCCCACTGAACCTTAATCAAAGTTTAATTCATAATTAAACATGATTAACATTAAACTAGTTTTAACATCTAATTATGCATGTTTAAAGTTAAGTACTAAAATAATGATTATTGCTTATTTTATTTATTAGTGCTAGGTATTACAACACCATCCTAGTTTCTATCCCAATTTATTCTTTGTTCATTTCATTTATCATCATTGGGATGCCATCCTAGGTCTATGTAAACTTAATCCCTAGTTCGTTTGGTTTCTGATCATTGGGACACCATTCTAGGTTCTATTGAAGCTAAATCGTTTGTTTCTTAGGTTTCTCATCACTGGGACACCATCCTTGGTTCTATCTCAAATTATTCTTTGTTCATTTTGTTTCTTGTCATTGGGACACCATCCTAGATTATATAAGCTCAATTGTTTGATCCTTTGGATGCTTGTCATTGGGACACAATTGTAGGTTCTATCTAAGTTTATTCTTTGGTCCTTTCATTTCTTATCAGTAGGATGCCATCCTAGGTTCTATCTAACGTTAGTTCATTTGCTTTCTCATCATTGGGACACCCTTTTAGATTTTATCTAATTTTATTCTTAGTTTCATTGATTTATCACCATATGGACACCATCCTAGGTTGTACCTAAAATAATAAACTAAGATAGAACCTAGGATGGTTTACCAATGATGAGAAACCAAAGGAAAAAACATCAAACTTAAAAATAAACCTAGGATGGTATCCCAATGTTCAAAACTTGAAGGAACAGATGATTAAGGATAGATAGAACCTAGGGTGACGTCCCAATGATGAGCAACCAAATGAAGAAAGAAAAAACTGAGATAGAATAGGATGGTGTCACAATGATGAGAAACCACATGAAGAGAGAAGAAACTAAGGTTCAACCTACGATGTAGTCCTATTGATAAGAAATGAAAGGAACTAATGTTTAAGCTTAGATAGAGCCTAGGATGGTGTCCTAATGATGAGAAAACAAATAAACAAGCAATAAGCATAGATAGAACATAGGATATTGTCCAAGTGATGAGAAACCAAAGGAACAAACATTAAACTAAAATAAAACCTATCATGGTGTCCCAAATTGGTTCATAAACCGAAGGAACACACAATTAAGGTTTGATAGAACCTAGGATAGTGTCTCAATGCTAAGAAACCAAATAAAGAAAGAAAAAACTGAGATAGAACCTAGGATGGTGTACCGACGATGAGAAACTAAAGGAAGAAAGGAGAAACCTAGATAGAACCTAGGACTGCATCTCCATAATAGAACCTAGGATGATATGAAATTAATGAACAAAGAATAAACTAAGAAAGAACCTAGGATGATGTCCCAATGATGAGAAAACAAATGAACAAATGATATAGATAGTGTTACACCCGGTTTTTTTTTTATTATTCTTCAAAGTACACAATTGATACTCAAACACAGCCTGCTTGATTTTGTGCAAAAGAGGATATGCAAAAATTTGCTATAAGGAGTACATCCTGTATTAAACTTTGTAACTTGTAGTTAACAAAATATGGTTCGTTTCTTAAAAGAAACTTGTACTACATTAATTTACATATACCAAAACCCCATACTACAACTGTACCTGACAAATATATTGCTCAAGCAAACAACATCCAATCACAGTAAGCAGACAACATCATTCCTACAAAAAGATTCAGTCTTTGATACAAAAGGCAAGGCCTCAAAAGACTTTCAATGCGAGCAAACAAAATCCAAACACAGTAAAGCATTGCTCAAGCATTATTTCCTGCATAGGTCTTCTGACCTGCATCTAGAGGTGGAAGGGATAGGGTGAGTTCACAACTCAGTAGGAAAGTTTATAACCATCCTAAGCATACCCTTAAAATCGCTGAATTAAACGTTTAATAGCATGCATAAACATTTTATAACCATTAACAAATGTGTAATCATGTCAAACATGTATGTATATGTGTTTGTTGGTTTCATCTTTGCTTCTCCACATCAGATATCAATGCTCCACAAGATACTCGATCAATATAATAATGACTATTTTGGGACATCACCCAAGGGCAAGTCATACCTCGTGTCTTTTGGGACTCATACCCAAGGGCTTGCCAACTTGTCTTCAGGGACTAAAACCCAGGGGTAGGACCAACCCCATACACCCACATCGGAGTGTCTTCCTTGAGGGCTTTAGGGACTTTCACCAAAGGACACACTTGATAATGCCTATACCACATAAACACTTCCCACCAATCAATTCTCTGAATATCATATGTGATAATTCCATATCCTTCTTGCAATGCAACCACACCATAAACCATTTTGACAACAGAAAACCATGAATCTTCAAACCAATATACGTTCCAATATCATGGTACCATTTCAATGCAATGACACATTAAAACATTTTATGAAATCATAGAAATAACATGAAATGAAATGAAACAACATAATTTAAGTTTCATAACCATAAAAATTTATACAGTTTACTATTGCTAATTTTTAATTCTCATATTCTCTAATCTATGTTTTAGGTTTTCAAATCAAATTTGAATTGAATTAAACAATATTTACAATCCATATTAGTTTCCCTAATTAATTACCAAACACTAAGTATTTTGATTTTCTTAAAGCCTAACCCATTAACAAATCCCAAGTGTCCAAATAACCTAATTAATCACATATTTAATAATCTAGTTTTCAGTCAAACCAAATTGAATGAAGATTTATGCTTATCTTACCATTAATGAAATACTTTAAAACTTAATTAATTGTGATTTTTAACTAAAACGTGTTTATAGCTAATTAAACTAAACTTTTACACAAATTTACCATTAATTCTTTTCAGCATACCATTAGGAGCAAAAATAAACGAAAATTAAACAACTTGCTTACCTCAAATCTACACTTTCGCTCTCTAGATTCTCTCTCTAACCCAAGTTGCTGTAGGTGAAATGATGGAAAACGAGCTGCAGCCCCCTTAAAAAGGGGCCTCCATGCAGCCAAGCATGAGGTGGCAGCCAACATGGCTGCCACCAATCCACCCAAGTAGGAGGTGGCATTCCACTAACTCCAATTTCCATATTTTGCACTTTAGTCCTTCAAGTTATAAAAAATAAAACCCATAATTGCCCATTAGTCCTTTAGGTTTTCATAACCCTAATCAGCCCCTAAGAACCTAATAAGCATGCTTAAAATTTAGTACTAAGATGAGAAACAAAATGAATAAAGAATAAACTAACATTGAACCTAGGATTCCAATTGATGAGAAACCAAACTTAAAATTGAGTAAGCTTAGATAGAACCTATGATAGTGTTCCAACGGTGAGAAACAAAACGAATAAAGAATAAATTGAGATACCTAAGATGGTGTCGCATTGATGCAAAAGCAAAGGAAGAAACTATTAAGGTTAGAACATAGGATAACATCCTAAGGATGAGAAACCAATGGAATAAAACATAAATAGAGACAGGACCAAGGATGTTGTCCCAATGATGAGAAAACAGAAGGAAGAGTAAACCTAGATAGAACCTTGGATAGTGTCCCAATGATGAGAAGTCACAAGAACAAACGATAAAGATTAGATAAAACTTAGGATAGACTCACAATAATGAGAAACGAAATAAACACAGATTAAGATGAGAT
The DNA here is from genome assembly GCF_004353265.1 of Vitis riparia. Classification (NCBI taxonomy): domain Eukaryota; kingdom Viridiplantae; phylum Streptophyta; class Magnoliopsida; order Vitales; family Vitaceae; genus Vitis; species Vitis riparia. Next base: position 3,659 of record NW_023269694.1, on the reverse strand, counting down.
AGAACCTATGATGGTGTCCCAATGATGGATAGTCACAGGAACAAACGATGAAGTTTAGATAAAACCTAGGATAGACTCACAACAATGAGAAATGAAATAAACACAAATTAAGATGAGATAGAAACTATGATGGTGTCCCAATGATGAGAAAGAAAAGTAACAAAGAAGAAACATAGAAAGAACATTAGATCGTTTCCCAATGATAAGAAACCAAATGAACAAATAATTAATTTAGATAGAACTTAGGATTGTGTCCATAGGATGAGAAACCAAAGGATCAAAGAGGAAACTTATATTGAGCCTAGGATTGTATCCACATGATTAGAAACCAAAGGAACAAATGATTAAGCTCAGATAGAATCTAGGATGGCGTTCCAACTATTAGAAAAAAAGGAACAAAAAATAAATTGAGATAGAATTTAGGAGTTTGTCCGTATGACGAGAATCCACAGGAACAAAGAATAAACTGAGGTCGAATTTAGGATGGTGTCCAAATAATAAGAAACCGAAGGCACTATGAAGAAACGTAGATAGAGCCGCATATGGTGTCCCGATCATGAGAAAACTAATGAACGAATTATTAAACTTATATAGAACATAGGATGTCGACCCAATGACGAGAAATCAAATCAACAAAGAATAAATCGAGATAGAACCTATGTTGGTATCCCAAAGATGAGAAACCAAAGGCATAAAGAAAAAATTTAGATAGAAACCTAGGATAGTGTCGTAATGATAAGAAACCAAACGAACAAACGATTAAGCTTAGATAGAACATAGGATGGCATACCAATGATGAGAAACCAAAGGAACAAAGAATAAATTAAGATTGAACCTAGGATAGTGCCCCAATGATGAGAAACCAAATGAAGAAAGAATAAACTGAGATAGAACCAAGGATAGTCTCCCAATGACAAGAAACCAAAGAAACAAACAATTAAGTTAACACAAAACCTAGGATGGTGTCCTAATGATGAGAAACTAAATGAACAAAGATAACCTAGGATGGTGGCCAACAGATGAGAAACTAAAGGAACAAAGAAGAAACTTAGACTGGACTTAGGATGGTGTCCCAATGATGAAAAACCAAAGAAACAAAGAAGAAACTGAGATAGAACCTACGGGTGTGTCCCAACCATTAGAAACCAAAGCAAAAAACGATTAAACTTAGATAGAACCTAGGATGGTGTCCCATTAATAAGAAACCAAAGTAACAAATTATTAAGATTAGATAGAACCTAGGATGACATCCCAAATGATGAGAAAAAAAATAAACTAAGAATAAAAAGAGATAGAACCTTGACCCCCAATGATGAGAAACCATATGAACAAAGAACAAACTAATATAGAACATAGGATGTTGTCCCCATAATCAGAAGCCAAACAAACAATTGATTAAGCTTAGATAGAATTTAGGATGATTTCCCAATCATAAGAAACTAAATGAAACAAAGAATATACTAAGATAGAACCTAGGAAGGTGACCCAATAATAAGAAACAAAAAGAACAAAGAATAAACTGAGATAGAATGGTGTCCTAATTATGAGAAACCAAATAAATAAAGAAGAAACTTAGATAGAACCTAGGAATTCAACCCAATGATGAGAAACCAATTGAATAATTGATTAACTTTATATAGAACCTAGGAATTCAACCCAATAATGAGAAACCAAAGGAACAAATAAGAAAATTAGAACCTAGTATTGCATCCCAATGATGAGAAGAAACCAGATGAACAAAGAATATACTGAGATAGAAACTTGATGATGTCCCAATCATGAGCTCAAATAGAACCTAAGATAGTGTCACATTGAAGCCAAAGCAAACAATTCAGGTTAGATAGAACATAGGATGGTGTCCTAATGACGAGAAACCAAAGTAACAAATGACTAAGTGTAGATAGAACCTATGATGGCCTCTCAATAATGGGAAACCAAAGGAATCAATAAACTAAGATACAACCTATCATGGTGTCCCAATGATAAGAAAGCAAAGGAATAAAAAAGAAACTTAGATAAAACATAGGATGGTGTCCCTATGACAACAATGCAAAGGAACGAAGAATAAAATTGAAATAGAACCTAAGATGCACCCCCATGATGAGAAACAAAGAAAAAAGGTAGAACTTAGGATGGTGTCCTAGTGATGAGAAACCAAAGGAACAAACGATTAAGCTTAAACAAAACCTAGCATGGTCTCCCATTGATGAGATACTGAAGAAACAAACAATTAAGCTTAGATAGAACCTAGGATGGAATCCTTACGAGAAGAAACCAAAGGAAGAAACTTAAATTCAACCTAGGATGGAGTTTAATTGATGAGAAATGAGAGGAAAAACAATTAAGCTTAGATAAAATTTAGGATGGCATCCTAATGATGCGAAAGCGAACAAACAAAGAATGAACTAAAATAGAACCCAGGATGGTGTCACATTGATGCGAAACCAAAGGAACAAAGAAGCAACCAAGATAGAACCTTGGGATGTGTCCCAATGATAAGAAACCAAAGGAAATAACGATTAAGCCTACATAGAATGTAGGATGGCATTCCAGCAATGAGAAAACAAATGACCAAAGAATAAATTGAGATGGAACTCTGGATGGTGTCACATTGATGCGAAACCAAAGGAAGAAACTATTAGGGTTAGATAGAACGTAGTGTCCCTATGATAAGAAACCAAAGGATCAAACGATTAAGCTTAGTTATAACCTATGATGGCATCTCAATGATGAGAAACCAAAGGAACAGACAATTAAGTTTAGGTAGAACTTGGGATGGTGTCCCACATACGAGAAACCAAATTAGCAAAGAATAAATGGAGATGAACCTAGGATGGTGTCCCAATGATGAGAACCCAAAGGAATAAACAATTAAGTTTAGATAGAACCTAGGTGGCATCCTAATGATGAAAAATCAAATTAACGAGGAATAAACTAATATAGAACCTAGGATTGTGTCCCAATAATGAGAAACCAAAAGAACAAAGAATAAATTGAGATAGAACCTAGGGATATGTCCTAATGATAAGAAACCAATGGAATAAAAAATTAAGCTTAGATAGAACCTATTCCTACTTGAGAGGAAACAACCATAACTGCTTGAAACATTGCAATAATAGCTTCACCTTTCAAAAAAATATATTCAAAAGAAATTGAAGGATGAACAACAACACTAAAAGACTGGAAAAGCCTTCAACAACAAAATAATTCCACAAATCAAATTCTAAGCACCCTCTCCTCTCAAGTTGATAGGATAGAAGACAAACTAGAGACACCTCAAATTGTCACACCACAATTTCTAGATAGAAACTTAGACAAAAATTATTCAATTTTCAAACTCGCAGAGGTAGGGAATAAGATAGTTAAACTTTCAAATGATGATGACTTAATCAAATGTTTAACAAAAAGAATTGAACAATTAGATCTGGAGCAAAAACCTTCAACTTCAAATACAAAGTCTTGGTTAGGATGATGTCCCAATGATGAGAAAGAAAATAAACAAAGAATAAACTGATATTGTAATACCTAGCACTAATGAATTAAATAGGCCCTAATGATTTTTGTTTTTCCTTGTTCATACTTTCACAATTGATAAACTATTCACCCCCACCAATCTATATATCAGATATCAATGCTCCACAAGATACACGGTCAATATA